>NW_015549770.1:2269-3158 GCF_001515605.1 Sinocyclocheilus anshuiensis
TCTTTGTCAAATGTATCATATTCTTGTTATAGAAATCATGTCCAAAATTATACTCTGCAAGAGCGGGAAAACTCGGACCATGTGACTGATGAGATGACACGTTGATTCATGTATTGGGAGGCGAAATATACAACACCCTGAGCAAAGACAATATCTAATTGGTCAAGGCACCATTTGGGATGTGTCCAAAAGCCCAGTTTAAATGCTCAGGAGACCATCAAATCATTGCTTTTTAGTCATGTTTTTAGCTTCAATTCATCGCTTTTAGCTTTTAGTCATGCCTTTTTAGCTTTTGCTTTTCAGCCACTGCTTTTTAGTCATGGCTTTTTGCCATTACTTTTGCATTCTTAAAGCGCCGTTCCAGTGTGCTTCGCCCTGCACGCCCACTGCTACTTAGCCACGATGAGAAGAAAACCATCTAGTCTCATTACTTCTATTCCTTTACTTTCATTTCTTTTCTTTTCCGTTGAGAGTTTCGTGTTCTGAGTTAAGTTTTGCCACAACTCCGCGTCTCTGAGTTCACCTCGAGTCTGTGACCGACTGCTTGAAAACTTCAACCAGCCCACAACTCCACATCTTCAGCCAACGCCCAACCACTGGCTTCCCAAGACGTCTGACTACTGAACTTCCATCCAATCAGCAACCTCGGGAAACCCCTTTCGGCAACCAGACAAGGAAGGGAACCCCTTACACAGGCAACGCAAGTACCTCCAGATTCTAGCTGAACTGGTGCACTTAATATAATTTTAACCTCATTGAGGAACTCAATGCGAGGGTTAATTAAGTGATTGATGGTTGTCCATGTCTATGCATTTTCACTAGGGATGCACCCTAGAGGCCCGATACTGGTCTCCTGTACTCGTACTCGTACTCGTTAAAATGCCCCGAT
>NW_015549770.1:3215-3429 GCF_001515605.1 Sinocyclocheilus anshuiensis
GGGTGACAGCATGCCCAGGAGACTACAGGCTGTCATTAAGGCTAAGGGTTGCCCGACTAAGTATTCATAGTTGTGTAAATAATACTGTCATACTAACAGTTGTCCGAATTATTTTTGGTTGATTGTAATCTATTACATACCTATCAAAATTATCTAACATTATCAAGATGAATTTGTTCTGACACAGTTTAACTCTGAGTTCTTGTCATATTTT
>NW_015549770.1:3554-15026 GCF_001515605.1 Sinocyclocheilus anshuiensis
TTAATTAAGTGATAAGTGGTTGCTCAGGTCCATGCATTTTCACATATTGCTATAAACTTGGGATCTCACATTTTCATTCACTTAAACTCATTCTTTCCTTACTTTCTATCTTCCTGCAACTTGTGTGAATGTGTGAGTGCGTGTGTTTATGTGTTAGACTAGTTTATATATCTTAGATTTATCCAATAAAGTCTTATTGATATTGAAAAGAGAAGTATCTTGTGTTTTGTGCTCACAAGTTAATGTCTTAAACTGCCAATCTTCTTACTGTGCTAATAAATAGTGTTTTCACTATACTTTGGATATTGATATTGACCTGTTTCCCCTACATTTTTTTTCATTTTACATCTAAACAAAAGCATTCAAGTAATCAAAACAAATAATCAAATGTAAAAATCCCTTTAGTGTGTTCATTACAAATAAATTGATTATTAAAACTACAAAAGCAGCTCAATCAAGAGCAGCAAGTGATTCCATCTTTTATTTTATTGTTAGATTAACATTAATGCGACAGACGGCCTATATATTAAGACCTGCTGTAATGCACGGATCTAATATAATGTTACACATCAGATGTCTTCCCCCAACAGTTCCTCAAATGTTCACTTGAGACATAAAATATTATGTTTGCGTGAATACTTAAATACTGTAATTCTCTGTATATGTTTATATTTATCGGGATTGCGCTGTCGGAGGCGAAGACCTACTGTACTGCACGGATCTGCTATAATGTTACACATCAGATGTTTTCCCCAACAGTTGCCCAAATGTTCATTTAAGACATAACTGATTATGTTTGCATTAATAGAACACTTGAATACTCAAATTTTGTTTATACAGTATGTGTAAATTTATCAAGATCGCGCAATGGCAGAAGCGCCTTTATGTGCATGATTCGTATATCAGTCAGCAGCAGCGCAAGAAGCAAGCAGAGAAAAAGGTACTCCTCTCAGAAAACATACAAATAAAGATTATTTTATATAATTAATTTAATTAAATTAAGATATTTACAGTTTTTCTCGATTGCTTAAACATTTCTTGAAACTATGCCTCGTATTCTCAAAACAGTAAACACAAATCCATAACGTCTCACCCAATTCCCCAAACATCCTATTTTCAGGTCAAAATTAAGCTCTACACTCAAAACCATTCACTCTTGCTGAAAAACCAAACTTTTCCCTCAGACATCACACACAAGCTTTCAAAAACACACACACTACAACATAGTATTACACACTGGTGCAATAAATTCAAAACAATATATCCAAAACTGGTAAGTTATGTTGCTTGTGGTTCTCCCCCTCAAAAACCTTTTCACATGAACACAAAAGACACAACCAATGTATACATTGGCACATTTTTATTCATTCATGTACTACACAGCACAACTGTAAAAAATAAATAAATAAATAAATTCCACCTCAGCATCCCATCTTTGTTCTGGGTCAGGCCAGAGAATCTCATCCACATCACAGGCTATATTGGCCCTAGCCAGGCAGCGAGGGTAAAACCCTCTTGCATGCCTGATCCACTCCTGGCACGCATCAGCTGAAATGTCTAGTCAGGCTTCTTCCATTCCATCGTCTCTGTGTCCTACAAAAATAGAAGTACTGATTACTGTAACTGTAACATCCTTTTTACAAAATGGAAGCAGACAGAAACTCTATCTGTATGTAAGGCAATTTGATGCATGTGTTGTAACAGAGTACAGCACTCAAAAGTTACAGTAGAGTACACTGAGGTACACCTACCTGTTTTCCTCCCTGAAGGTTCTTATGATCGAGGCGACGGTGAAGCAACTTAAGTTTGGCTGAACTCATTGCCCAGCCTCCCTCATAGTCATACCATAGACAAGGACATGGTCAACTAAAGTGGCTTGAATTTCATCTGAGACTGCTTGTCTCCTTGCCCTCCTCCTCCTCCTCCTCCTCCTCCTTCACCACCACGTCCTCTTCCTCCTCTTCCTCCTCCTTCACCACGTCCTCTTCTTCCTCCTTCACCACGTCCTCTTACTCCTCCTTCAACACGTCCTCTTCCTCTCCCTCCTCCTTCACCACGTCCTCCTAAAAGCCTTAGCCTGCCTCCACCAGGTGGTCGTCTCTGTGTCCTACAAAAATAGAAGCACTCATTACTGTAACTGTCACACATTCTTTTTACAGGAAAAAATGGAAACATACTGAAACTATCTATATGCGAGGCAACAGTGTATGCACTCTAAAGTTACTGTACAGAGCAGTCTTACTGTAAGTACACCTACCTGTTTTCCTCCCTGAAGGTTATGATGATGGAGGCAACGGTGAAGCGACTCAAATTTGGCTGTACTCGTTGCCCAGCCTCCCTCCTAGTCATACCATGGACAAGGACATGGTCAACTAAAGTGGCTTGAATTTCATTAGACTGCTTGTCTCCTTGTCCTTCTTCTCCCTCCTCCTCCTCCTTCACCACGTCCTCTTCCTCTTTCTCCTCCTTCACTACGTTCTCCTCCTCCTCCTCCTCCTCTCCCTCCTCCTTCACCACGTCCTCTTCCTCCTCCTTCATTACGTCCTCCTCCTCCTCCTTCACTACGTCCTCCTCCTCCACCTCCTTTCACTACGTTCTCCTCCTCCTCCTCCTCCTCTCCCTCCTCCTTCACCACGTCCTCTTCCTCCTTCACCACGCCCTCTTCCTCTCCCTCCTCTTCCTCTTCCTCTTCGACATATTCCTTCATTTCTCTGTGGATCCATTGTTCCAAAGCTCAGTGAACTGATTCGGGCCCTTTTATCTATTTATTGAAGGATCTGATTGATGTGTGTTCAATTTTGACTCTTAGTGTTTCCACCTGGGTAATTGTTTGCTAATTGAGCTCAAGCTGTGCTGACTTGAGTGAACAGTATTGAATGCTAGTGCTTTCTAAATGACCACATGGTGTAAGCAGTGAGAAATGATAGATGATATGATATGATATATAACACTTTATTGTCAGACAGTATCTGTGTTTACAACAATCAACATCCTTTAAACAACAACATGCACTTCATCCACACACAAACAAAACACAATATACATTACACTCCCTTAAACATTACATTATGCCTTACCCTCCTACTACACTTCTACAACTACACCATGTTCATATTACTCTTGATTTTTGATTAAGTGTCTTATTCAGCTCCAGGATTGCCTGATGCACAAAAGAGTGTTTCAGCCTAACTTTGTTGAATCTTGGGACTCTGTACCTCCGGTTTGATGGTAATAATTCAAACTCATTATGCAGGACATGATTTGGATCAGAAACTATATAATTAGCCAGTCTTAACAAATTATTATAATAAGCTGAATCATATAGCTTCTCAAGGGGCTGACCTACAATCCTTGAGCAAATTTTTAATTGATTGAACAACTTTGTTTTTAGTATAACAGACAAACTCTTATATCAAATGGAGTTGCAATATTGCAGTACACTCATTATCACAGACATAAAGAACAGAAGAATCTGCTTTCTTACTCCGAATGACCTAAGACGACGAAGAAAGTAGATTCTCTGCTTTGTTCTTTTACAGAGAGCAACAATATGATCTTTCCATGATAACATATTGTCAATCATTACTCCTAAATACTTGTATGCTTTAACCTGTCTGATTTTTCCATTATGAATAAAATCAGGCATTGTATAAGTATCAGATGTAGACCCAAATATAATCTCTTCTGTTTTACTTGTATTAATGACAAGATCATTGTTCTCGCACCACTCTACCAATTTAGTCACACCCTGTTGATGAAACCCAGGACTGTCCCCGTCATTCAACACAGATATTAAAACAGTGTCATCAGAATACTTTAAAATATACTGATTTAACATGTCAGTTCGACAGGCATCTGTATACAAGGTGAAAAGGATGGCAGAACTGACGCAACCCTGGGGTACTCCAACATTTGTTATGATAGCGGATGACACAGTTTTATTCACTTTAACTCTCTGAACTCTATTAGTGAGAAATGAGATATACCAACGAATCAAATACAGATTTACACCCAACTGTACAAGTTTTGACACCAATATTTAAGGTTTAATTGAATATGTCAACCTTTATGGTATTGAATGCAGAAGAAAAATCTAAAAACAAAGTTCTTATAGTTGTATTAGATTTATCTAAATGTTTAGAGATGATATGCACCAAAGCAGCAACTGCATCTTCCGTACTACAACCTTTTTTATAGGTCTACTAATTTAGTCACACCCTGTTGATGAAACCCAGGACTGTCCCAGTCATTCAACACAGATATTAAAACTGTCATCAGAATACTTTAAAATATACTGATTTAACATGTCAGTTCGACAGGCATCTGTATACAAGGTGAAAAGGATGGCAGAACTGACGCAACCCTGGGGTACTCCAACATTTGTTATGATAGCGGATGACAGTTTTATTCACTTTAACTCTCTGAACTCTATTAGTGAGGAATGAGATATACCAACGAATCAAATACGGATTTACACCCAACTGTACAAGTTTTGACATCAATATGTCAACCTTTATGGTATTGAATGCAGAAGAAAAATCTAAAAACAAAGGTCTTATAGTTGTGTTAGATTTATCTAAATGTTTAGAGATGGTATGCACCAAAGCAGCAACTGCATCTTCCGTACTACAACCTTTTTTATAGGCAAACTGCCAGGATCCAGTCTATCTTTAACCATCCTAACTAAGTGCTGAAGTAACAATCTTTCAAGACATTTCACAATTACTGAGGTAAGGGCTATTGGTCTAAAATCTTTATATTCTCTTGGACATGGAATTTTAGGTAACGGTTTTATGTATGCTGTCTTCCATAACACAGGGACAGTATGTGTGTCAACTGAAGCTTGAAATACTGATTGCCACACCGGAGCCAATTCATGTGCAAAATTCTGTAAAAGACCTGCACTACATCCATCTGAACCAATAGATTTTTTTCGTATTTATAGACGGAAACGTTTTTCTAACATCCTCAACTTCAATACAAATTCTGTCTGATCATGATGGAGCCACAGTATCTGTTATTTCATTACATTTGACATGTGTACCTATTGATTAAAATCTGGTAAAAAAGGTATTTAATTCATTCCCAAAACTAAATTCATTATCAATTACAATAGATTTGTTCAAAGATGACAATCCAGTCATTGTTTTCATGATGTCCCAAACCTTTTTAGTATTATTAGTCTTAAAGGCTTCCTCCAAACGCCTCTTATGAACTTCTTTTGTTTCTTTTAATGTAGTTTTTAACTCTCTTTCTGTTTGTTTAAATACTCTAATATCCTTATTCCTAAATGCTACTTTCCTCAAATGTATAACTTCTTTACTACCCTTAGTCACATATGGTTTGTTATTTGGATAAACTTTAATCTCTTTTGTAGGTATGACCAGCTCCACACAGAAGTTAATATAGTCATTTAACACTGTAGTTCTTTCATCGAGTGAGCCTTCCTCAAAAGTGTCCCAATTTGTCCAATCGAAACAAGCTTTCAGTTGTTGTATACTTTCATTCGTCCATAATCTAATCAATTTCTTTTCTGGTTTGCTTTTTTTAAGTTTTGTCCTGTACACAGGAATCATATGCACTACATTATGGTCAGAGTTTAGAATTGGTGCCATACTCTTTTGACACATAAGCGTCCTTGACATTCACGAAGCACTTATCAATAATATTGTTATTTCTTGTTTGAGTCTTTACATACTGTTCAAATCCTGGCAACAAAGTCTCCAATTTGCATTGGTTTAAATCGCCCAGCACGATCACAGGTGCATCTGAGTAGCTGAGCTGTAGTTCATGAACATGGTCCGCTATCAGGCTGGCTGCCTGAGATGTTTTACCACTGGGCGGAACATATACCACGAACAGCAAAATACAACTGAATTCTCTAGGCAGATAATAAGGTCTTAAAGTCATGCCGAGAATTTCCACATTGGGATCACACACCTTGTATTTTACTGAATACACTCGGCACCATTTATCATTTATATATACACAGATGCCACCTCCTTTACTTTTACCCGAAACTTTGTCTCTATCAGCTCGTACTAATGTAAATCCAGGAACCTCAAAGAGCGAGTCAGGCATTGTAGACTGCAACCAACTTTCCGTAAAGCAAAGCAGAGATGCCTCACGAAATTCATAACAGTAGGGAAATGTAGGGATTTGTGTGGAGTTTTGCAGTAACAGTTCACCAAATCTGACTCATGTGTTAAAGCAGGGCAATAGTGTTTATAGTTCAGCAAAAGGGGTGTGCTTTTTGAAAAATGGCGTTATGGTTTTGAAATTTTAGTTCAAAAGCCTTAATTACCTTAATTTGTTGCTGTTTTGTAATTTTGTGGTAAATCAACATAATACCTTATTTTTATATTCAGATTTTACGTTTTCATAAGATTCTGATTAGTCAATAATAATTTCTGTTTAATGAATTTAAAGTTATTCTAATACATGTCAATCTATACAAATCTATGTAATATTTGACCCTCATATTAGTAAATCATAAGCGATTTCTTCTTTTTCTCCCTTGTCTGTAAATCTGCTATGTCTCTGCATCTTTGGTTGCCATATTATTGCACCCTCTGTGGTAAGTTATCTTTTTAGCTGACTGTCTGGCAGTAACTGACTTCTCAGTATTTGCATTTTTAATAGCTATTTATATCAGCATATTTATCAAAATGTAATGCTCATTTTTACAAAGCACTCAACATTTGAATAACACTTGAGTGTGGTTGATCATGACAATGATCATGATCATTTTTTTTTTTAATCTATTAATTTTAGTTTTGCTTTTTAGGTTGTGTTGTCTTCCTCCTTCCTCCCCATTGCCAAGTGTGGCCATAGGCACCTTCATTTCAAGGTAATTAATGTATTCAGATTCACCTCATTAATACTCAGATACAAATACACAGTAACTTTCTTGCATGGTTTGTTCCTTTTTAGTTTTTGAGAATTTGAATCACAAATACTAGCTATTTATTTATTTTCATTTATTCATAGGGTTTAGGCTGTGTTGGCTGTCTTTGCAAGTAACATACACAACATGTTAATCAGACACATTAGACATATCTTTATTGATTTATGCACAATTCTACATGTTCTGTAAGCTCTACGTAGACATTGCTGTCTTTGTCTATGATATTATCAGATTTTACACATTTAGCCAAAATCCTTAGGACTGGGTAAAAAATTATAGATTTCTCGATTTTAATCGATTCTCATTTTTACCAAACAATATTGATTCTTAAATCCCAAGACTCAATTAGTCTAATCTGTTTTCAGTTAACGAACAGAACATTGTAGCGCACATCCCATCCAATAAATTGCAATAAGCTTTGTCCTTTGTTACTTTTGATATAAAAAAGCCTCAGATTTCAAAGTCTGTCCTAAAAATGGACAATTTTCAATTTTCTAGCAATAAATGCCGTTTTGGCGCTGTTTAATGTGGAGTGACAGATTGCTGTAGTGCCTCAGTTCAAGAGAAGCGGTAACGTGATGCGCACGTGAACTGATCATCTCCTGTGCTTTAATACCAGTTTCAGCCTGAAATAAACATGAATAAACATCTGAAGGTATGTTAAAAGAGAGAATACTTCCTGGAATACGTATCTCATGTAGTCGCTTAATCAGTGTTTAAAAGGTGCAAAGACATCAATATAAGGGCTTGTAAACAATGTCATGTAACGTCACATTTACCTCAGAAAAGACATATTCGTGACCATAAACTTGTTAATCAGCAAGAAAAATTAACTCTATACATACTCTAGAATGTACTCATACTTTTTACTGTTCTTCAATGTTTAATTTATGTCTGAATAAATCTGTCGTTTTTATGACAGCCACCATTTAAATGTGAAAACAAATTGTGAATTGAATGAAATATAATTATGTAATTGTAACTTTATCATTATAAAAATGTAATTGAGTAATTTAAGTGAATCTATACAGTTATTCTATACAGTTGTTTTTCTATCAGTTAATTTTAACCTTCAATATTATAGTAATGTAGTACCAACTGACTCTGTATGTTTTATAGCATTAGTTGAGGTTTTTTTGTTTTCCCCTTGAGAAAATTTGGCATGTACTGTACCTGGTATATATCCAAAATAATCAATACTGAATCAAATTGAATTGGAAATCGAAACAAATCGCAAGCTTTTGAATCTGAATCGAATCAAATTTAATCAAATTGTGTAATTTGTGTCAAGACCCAGCCCTAAACATTATAGTGAAAGTTACTTTATTTTCTAGGCCATTTGAAGTTCATGTAAATGTGTTGAGAAAAAAGCTGGTTTCGTAGCTTAAACTAACAGCTTGATTTGTGAGATGTGAACAAAACTGATGTATTTTTTTCCTACAGTAGATTGGACACCTTTTTCCATTTATGTAAGAACTATTTTTATATTTTATGGAGTAGCATTATCAGCTAAAATGCAGTTAATTTCATACAAATATAATTCAATCATGTTATAAATATGTTGATTACTGCAATTTGTATGTATTTTTTATTACATTGTTTCCCCTCTGTACAGTAAGTAGTCATTTTAGAAATTATTGGAATTGGCTTCTTCTTCTTATTATTATTATTATTATTATATTAACACAATTAACTGTTTAGTGAAGTTTTAATTAAGTTTAATTTTTTATTTCCTGTTTTCTGTAAAGAATGTAATTAACTTTTTTTTGTGTGTGTGTGTGTGTGTGTGTGTGTGTGTGTGTCCTTTACTGTCCTGTCCTATCTATGCCTTTATATCAATTTTCACTCAATATTTTTTCTCTCTTGAATCTATACCTCTCGCCCATTCTATTATTTTTCTTCAAACCAAAACTAACTGGCTGCTATCCAAAAACGCTGCTGCACTGCTTGCTGCTTCGCTTGCTCGCACCCCAAATGCAATCTTACCCAAAATGCAAATCCAAAACGCACATACAAGCTTGCTAACGCATCTCTGAAAATTAAAGAGCCAGAACCACCCCAATATTCTTTGAACCCCAAAATCTCTTTGAAAAACTTGACAGTGAAAAGCTTGACTTGACTGTGGAAAACTTGACTGTGAAAAACTTTGAACCCAGGTGAGAACAGTTAACTCAAAGATTCAGAGAGAGTGAAAAAAAAAAAAAAACAGATTTCACTACTTTGGAATATCAACCCTCTTAAAGTACTCAATCATTTTTGGATTAACCTAACTTCACATTAATTTATTTACTGTTATTATATATCAACTGTTGTTATATATACTCTTTTTGTATATCAAATATTGAAATTTTCTGTATATCTGATTGCAAAAAAGGCATTATCTGTGTTCTATTTCAACTATCAGTGAATATCAATATCCATTACTCAGACATATTTGCTTGATTTCCAGTATTGAATCATCGCCATGCCAAGAAAAGGAAAGAGGAGTGAATCACAGATACCGTGCAGAAAGCTACAATCTTCATTGGGCACCAGTAACAGTAACAACTCTGTATCAGGTATGAGTGACGAAAACCCATACGTGCTGTCTGTTAAAGCGTCTCACTGTCAGACCGATGCGAGGTACAGTGTGTACTCCAGAGGCCGTCAGTGTACTTGTAATTCCTTAATGTTCCTAGCAGTCCATAATGAACAAAATGAGCTACAGAGTTTCGATTTAGATGGCATTTTACAGAAAGGCGATGCAGTTTACACTAGTGTCAAACAAGCTCTGCAGAACAAAGGAAAATTTGTACGTAATTTTTTTAAATTTTGACGAGCTACCAAACACAATTGAGACACACTCTCGCTGCTACAACATCCTGAAACACCCCCAGAGGTTTGGATTTCTGAGAGATATACCTGCTCTAGGCAACTATGAAAATCTTCTGCAGTAGAATATTCTGCAGTGTCTCAGAGCTGATGTGAGTGATGCTTTTCTGTTGTGTGGAGGCTCATGTATCGCTGTATTCAGAGATCGATCAGGGAGGTTTGGTTATTTTCATTCTCACTGCGGATCAATATATGGAATGCCTGTCGATGAAGGCACAGGTATGGCTGTATTTATAACGTTTCATCAACTGCAGGATCTCGTAGACAGGCTTTTAATTTTGTTTTAAGGGTGTTTTGATTTGCGAGACCAGGAAGAGTTTGAGCTGCTGCCTGTATCATTCATTAGCATGATGACTGAAAGCTGTATACGCACTGAAGTCTCCGTGAACTGCTGTGACCTTGAACATGATGTGCAACCATCCATCTCGTTTGAGAACAAAGCTCTGTCAAACGATGAACAAGGCTCATCTGCTGATGTCTCACAACAATATGTTCAAGTCCAAGATCCAGTTCAACAACTATCTGAGACTGCTATTAACAGAGCCACATCAACTGATGAACAAGCCCATTTGATTTGTCAAGATAAAATGGAAGTTCAAACTACTGTCACTCAGAATCAAGATAAATATAAAAATGTACCATTGAGTGAACTTTCTCTTAACACACTGTCACAGGATCAATTGGCATTGTCAGCTCCAAATCACCAGAATTCACAATTCACAGTCAAGCAGACAGAAAAACTGAACAAGACTCGAAAGAGAAAGTCATACTATAAAAAATGGCACAAAGAAATGGTTCAGAGGCAAGGTGTTTATGGCAAAAAAAAACAGGCTGTACGTGAAGTATATGATTATAAAACAAGTAGTGAATACAGACAAAGACATAACCACCGGGGGTGGAGTAGGAAAATGTACCATTGAGTGAACTTTCTCATAACATACTGTCACAGGATAAATTGGCATTGTCAGGTCCAAATCACCAGAATTCACAATTCACAGTCAAGCAGACAGAAAAACTGAACAAGACTCGAAAGAGAAAGTCATACTATAAAAAATGGCACAAAGAAATGGTTCAGAGGCAAGGTGTTTATGGCAAAAAAAAACAGGCTGTACGTGAAGTATATGATTATAAAACAAGTAGTGAATACAGACAAAGACATAACCACCGGGGGTGGAGTAGGGGGAGGGATGGGAGGCCCAGGTCCGTGTGGTAGAGGGGGACCTGGGGACTGGGGCAGAGCCGGCGGGATGGGCACCCAGGGCAGAACCAGAGGCCACCACAGTTGCCGCCTTGGAACGGGCAATGGTGGGCTCCGCCGCTTCGTGAGCAGCAGAGGCGAGCACTGTCGCTTTGGGAAAACCAGAGGCGAATTCCACCACCTTGGAGGAAGTGCGAGCGGACCCCGCCGCCTCGGGGGAACTGTGAGCGGACCCCGCCGCCTCGGGGGAACTGTGAGCGGACCCCGCCGCCTCGGGGGGACTGTGAGCGGACCCCGCCGCCTCGGGGGAACTGTGAGCGGACCCCGCCGCCTCGGGGGAACTGTGAGCGGACCCCGCCGCCTCGGGGGAACTGTGAGCGGACACCGCTGCTTCTGGAGCTCTGTGAGCGGACACCGCCGCCTCGGGGGAACTGCGAGCAGACACCGCCGCCTCGGGGGAACTGCGAGCGGACACCGCCATTTCAGGAGGTTTGTG
>NW_015549770.1:15158-22359 GCF_001515605.1 Sinocyclocheilus anshuiensis
CCGCCGCCTCGGGGGAACTGTGAGCGGACACCGTCGCCTCGGGGGAACTGTGAGCGGACACCGCTGCTTCTGGAGCTCTGTGAGCGGACACCGCCGCCTCGGGGGAACTGCGAGCAGACACCGCCGCCTCGGGGGAACTGCGAGCGGACACCGCCATTTCAGGAGGTTTGTGAGCGGGCACCGCTGTCTCGGAGGAACAGTGAGTGGGGCGCCGGCGCTTCTGGAGCTTTGTGATCGGACGCTGCCACCTCGGGGGAACTGTGAGCAGACACCGCCGCTTCTGGAGCTTTGTGAGCGGACACCACCGCCTCAGGGGAACTGTGAGCAGACACTGCCACCGGGAACTGTGAGCAGACACCGCCACCTCAGGGGCTCTGCAAGCAGACCACGCCGCTCGCACCGATATCAGTGCACTGCGTATCAGCCCGCGACGCTCCAGGAATGGGCGCAAGGTACTGGGTGCGGCAGACGAGGCCTCTGACGACCCTTGGATTGCCGCTTCGGGAGAACTGAGCAGGCTCCGCAGCTAACTCCACCCTGACGGCTGAGCCGCTCAACTGCAGAGTCAGGTTGATGTAGTTCTCCAGCGCCTCCTCTGGGTGCCAGAATGGCATAAGGGATTTGAAGGGCTCGGTTAGGCCACCCCAGAAAAAGACCATTGAGCAGGTCCTCTCCGTAGCCGACTGGCGAGCCACTCCCACGAAGTCCCTGGCGTAATCCTCAATGCACCGGTCTGCCTGGCGGATGTTGAGGAACTTTCCTGCTGGACCCATGTTTGGCTGATTATTCTGTCACGGCACGGTAAGGGAACACACTGTGTAAACAAGGGTCTGGGTCCAAATGCAGGTCTTTATTAACTTAAGGGAAAACAAAGTAAAGACCAAAACGGAAACACAAACAGATATCAGAATCTGACAACAGGCTCAGAAAATAAACAGGAATATGACACAACTACGGCAACTTAGTGCTTGCATCAGTCCACATATCAACAACTAATAATCAGCCCAGAGACGCGTGGGGAAGAAGTATAAATAGCCATCAGGATGGGCAACAGCTGTGTGTGTGTGAGTAGGTGAACAGGTGTGTGGAGTCAAGGTAAAGGAGTCTGGGAGGATGGGAAATGGCGACCTCTGGTGGTGAGAGGGAGAATCACCAGACCCAGACCCCTGACACTTTCCCTCAGCAGATACTTTAACACAAGGCTATTCTCTATTGACAATCGTTGTGCAAGAGACACAAGCTACATCTTCTTTGCTCAGTTTGTCACTGAAATGCATATGGCCACATCTAGTATGTCTATCCAGCTGAGAAAAGCAAAACCCATGACCCGTGATGGACGCAGTATAAACTGTTCACTGCTGCAGGACAAACAGGAGTTAGAAAATCTTGTGAATAATAAGGAGGCAACACGTTTCATGCAACCATTAAGAGGGACTCCAGCATACTGGGAGAAAACTCTGCGCAATTTATTCGCTTTGTTGAGACAACTGGGCACTCCCACATTTGTCTGTACATTTAGTGCTGCTGAGCTGAGATGGCCTGAAGTCGTAACTGCTATTAAAGCACAACAAGGTGAAATCATGCAACCATTAAGAGGGACTGCAGCATACTGGGAGAAAACTCTGCGTGATTTGTTTGCTATGCTGAGACAGCTGGGCACTCCCACATTTTTCTGTACGTTTAGTGCTGCTGAGATGAGATGGCCTGAAGTGATTACTGCTATTAAAGCACAACAAGGTGAAACTGTGAACTTTGATGAATTAGATTGATCTGAAAAATGTGAAATCCTAAGAAGCAACCCAGTCACAGCCATCCGGATGTTTGAAAAACGTGTTGAAGCCTTAATGAGGGATCTAATCATGTCACCCGCTCGGCCTATCTGTGAGGTAATTGACTTTTTTTTACAGAGTAGAATTCCAGTTACGTGGCTCTCCGCACATTTCCCTGCTTATTTTGGGTGAAAGATGCTCCAGAGTTCAAAAATGATCAAGATCAGGATGTTTGTGATTTGATTGATAAATACATTTCATGCAAATTACCAGATCCAAACAAAGACCCAGAACTGCACATAATTGTAAGTGAAGTACAGATGCACAGCCGTAATCACTCCAAATCCTATAGAAAGAACAAGAAGCACTGCCGATTTGGATTTCCTAAACCACCCATTAACAGAACCACAATAACCCACCCCAGACCTCCTCCTGTAGATCAGTCTGATGATGAGAATGGATCAGAGGAAAGAGATCATGCCAGTGTTGCAAAAGAACAGCTACAGAAGGTGTGGGATCTACTGAATGACTCAAATCAGAGTTTTGAAACCATTACACATCTACCTAATCAAGTAAACATGAATTATGAAGAGTATGAGAAACATATTGAGGCTCTGTCTACATCAAGTTGAATAGTTATGGAGAGACGACCACAGGACTGCTGGGTTAATGGCTACAATCCAGTGTTATTAAGAGCTTGGAATGCAAACATGGGCATACAGTTCATTCTGAACCCCTACAGCTGTATCATGTACATGCTCTCGTACATTTCAAAAGCTGAACATGAGATGAGTGATTACCTAAAGAGAGTGATAAAAGACACAAACCATGATAACCTGTCTGATCGTGAGTGCATGAAGCAGGTCATGAATGCCTATTCGAAGAACAGAGAAGTCAGCGCTCAAGAGGCAGTCGCTCGCACATGCAATCTGAAATTGAAATCATCATCATGTTCTGTCATTTTCATACCCACTGATGACAATGCTATAAAGATGAGTTTACCAATGAAGTACTTGCAGACCATGGATTATGACGTGGAGAATGTGTGAATGACAGGATTGCCAGACAAGTGCAAGGCCAGACCAAACAGACCTGAATTTGAGAACATGTGCATGGCTGAATTTGCAAGTGAATACCGCATTGTTTATGGAGGACAGAAATATGGGACACATACAGAAAAGAACAAGGGGAAAGCCTGCTGTTATTAGATTTGCTCGTTTTTCACAGCAGAAAAACCCAGAAAAATTATATGGAACACTTCTAAAACTTTATCTACCATATCGCAGAGTGTTGCTATGAAGATAGATAAATAGATAGATAGATAGATAGATAGATAGATAGATAGAAATAGTCAGATGATCGGTAGATAGATAGATAGATAGATATAGTCAGATGATAGATAGATATATATAGAAATAGTCCGATGATAGATAGATAGATAGATAGATCGATAGCAATAGATATATAGATAGATAGATAGATAGATAGATGATAGGTAGATCGATAGAAATAGTCAGATGATAGATAGATAGATAGATAGGTAGATAGATAGATAGATGAGTTTGAATGGGTTAGACATAGTACGATAGATAGATAGATAGATAGATAGATGAGTTTGAATGGGTTAGACATAGTACACAGAAAGGAAGTCTGATTGAGTCTAATGGGCTTCAGTGTTTTTAGATTTGAATTTTGACAGTTGGAGTTTGACGGAATATTCAGATAAGCAGAAAATTTTCAGTGCAAGTCTATGGGATTTTTATGATTTTTAATCTTCATTTTTATGAAAACCATAAGTCCGATCAGTTAGAAAAGATATAGCACACTCGGTCAGATCAGTATGAAGAGCTGGGTTGAGTTGGAGTCTGTAGAGTTAAAGCTCTAGGAGAAGTAGCAGTCAGAAATTTTAGTCTCAGAAAAAGAAGAAGAATAACTAGAAACTAAAGTTCAAAGACAAACTTTGATGTTGGCTTGGCGGCTGGGCCGGCGCAGCCTCGGGGCAAAAGAACCAGAGTACTTGTGTGTCCAGCGTCCTGGAGCTGCCCCGCTGCAAAAAAAATGTACAACAGTATTTTTCTACGGACCCTTGCTATCTTCTATTGGAGGAACGCATTCATCCTCGCTTCTCTCAATAAGAAAGACTTCTCTGGAACAAAAACAGAAACGAAATGAGGACAATAAAAGCAGTCAAAACTAACAAAAGAGCAACAATATATTTACATTTACATTTACATTTATACATATATATATATATATATACATATATACACACACACACACATACATATATTATATATACATATATACACATACATATATTATACATACACACACAAAGAAAAACAAGTAGATAGAATAGAAAAAATAGAAAGCTAGTGTTTGTTAGTTTTTTGTTTTTGTAATTTTTTTAATAAAAAATAAAAAAAGATAAATATAGATAAAGTAGAATTAAAATAGAATAGAAAGTGCTAGTTAGAGGGTCAAATATAGGTGTATTGTATGCTCAATTTAACTAAAAATGTAGAAAATAAATGTAGATAACACTTTTCCTTTCCAAACTCAACAGTATATTCAACAATATTGATTGAAAACACAAGAAATAATTTAATGATTCATTTGAACAAGTTTCGTGAATCAAACGACCCAATTGAACCAAGTTCGTGAATCAAATGATTAAGTTTAGAGATTCGAACACTTGTCAGATCAGTTCAAGTTCTTTTACACGTGGTAGCTTTAGCCCAACGTGGTAACTAGCTTAACTCACGCGATATGCACGCGGCCTACTCAAAATTGCCTTGTAACAAATAATTTCAAAATTATATTAGATTAATATATGAAAATTAAAATAAAATAAATAAAATGATATATTCTCAGAAGGAAGATTAATCATAGGGCTTCAACACTCCGGGATCCGCTCCGTCTAACGATATACTCCTCAGATTTTCACTTCACTCTTCTCTCTCTTTCTGACGACAACACCTCAGGCTGACACATCGACTTTGAAAGTTCTGCTTTTCAAGTGCACTCGATCACATTTCTCGTTAGATCCATGTTTAACGCAGTGAGTTTGTGGAGAAGCACTCCGTGCTGCAGTCTTACGTGCTCTCGTCTCTCTCTCTCTGCTGGAAGCAGCAGCGCCCGCGCAGCCTGTGGGCGGGACTTATGAATGTGCTGCTAACACTGGCTCTTAGGAAAGTCAGTCACCGGAATGAGAACAGTGATTGGACGAAACTCCTTCTGGAACGTTCCTCTCTCTTTCCTTTTCTTAGCTTTCTTCAACTTAATTTTAAAATAATTTTTAATCTTCTAACTGGTAACCTGGTTACCTGGGTTACACTATCATGTATTTTGAAATAATCGTTTCTGTTTTTGTCCCAGAGAAGGCTTTCTTATTGAGAGAAGCGAGGATGAATGCATTCCTGAGCGCGAGCGTCAGAGCTGCGGCGCGTTGCTCTGCATTTAGACAAAAAAAGATCTCACAAGCACTCATATTACCTCAATAATATATTGTTATAATTTTATTGCCTTAATTCGTTGGAGTTTTTCAATGCAGAAGCTTTTAAAAGGCATTTAAACGATGTAGTTTCTGTATGTAGCCTTTTTTTCCATTCAGTGTTCATTAGTCGACGCGACGCGAGGCAACATAAATAAAGCTCAAATGCACTCAACTTAGCTCTCAATATGTTCTTATAATTATATTCTATAAATTCGCTGGAGTGATTGCATTCACAAGGATTCAAGACGTGCAACAATAGAAGTTTAATGAGGACGCGCAGTCTCGCGAGCTCAGATACCGGACGCAAAGCTTTCAGTTTCACACTAAAACAGCTCACAAACACCTGAATGTAGCTGTTGTTGTGTTCTAATGGGTGGAATGTATGCAACCGCTGGAATATTTTATTTTTAAAGGCTCTTAATCAAGTCCAAATGCTGTTGTTTGTGAGCAAGCACGGACTGCACTGGCTGATCGGTGTGGAGACAGTTCTCTTGTCTTTCACACGGTTCTCTGGCCAAACAGTCATTATTAATGAGCATTGAACCCGGTATTAATCAGATATTTTGGTTTAGCTTGTCAGTGTGAATGAAATTCATGTATTTATTGGTATTTTGAACCGATTTTAAAGTGAAA
This sequence comes from Sinocyclocheilus anshuiensis, assembly GCF_001515605.1. Classification (NCBI taxonomy): domain Eukaryota; kingdom Metazoa; phylum Chordata; class Actinopteri; order Cypriniformes; family Cyprinidae; genus Sinocyclocheilus; species Sinocyclocheilus anshuiensis. Next base: position 21,057 of record NW_015549770.1, read on the forward strand.
CTAAGATGAGTTGGAAGACTCCTCATTATTAATGAGCATTGAACCCGGTATTAATCAGATATTTTGGTTTAGCTTGTCAGTGTGAATGAAATTCATGTATTTATTGGTATTTTGAACCGATTTTAAAGTGAAACTAAGATGAGTTGGAAAACTCCTCCCTCAAGAGGACGGGTATTGCTCCTCTAGAGGTGCAATTTTTCTCAGACAATGTAAGTCTATAGGAAATTTTTCATATTTAAAAATTATTTATAAATAAACTGTAAGTCTGATCAGTCTGAAAAGATATAGCACACTTCACGCAATCAGGGACCTGGTCCGGAGATAGGTTTAGAAAAATGGCTCAGAAGAATAATTATAATAACTAGATAAAAAAGTTCCTCAAGACAAACTTTAAGTTGGCTTGAGAAAGCCGGACCAGAAAATTTGAAAAAGTTTGAAAAGTTTAAGAAGTTTAAAAAAGTTTTAAGTTTGATGGTTTTCAGTCTGAAATAGTTTGAAGTTTAAAGTAGGTTTAAAAGCTTAAAGTTTGAAAGTTTTGAAGGCAATACAGTCTGTCAGAGATGGATAGATAGATAGATAGATAGATAGATAGATAGATAGATAGATAGATAGATAGATAGATAGATAGATGTAGATAGCATGATTAGCAAGTGACTCGCATGTCGTTAGCATGATTAACATGTGACTAGCATGTTGTTAGCATGATTAACAAGTGACTAGCATGTCGTTAGCATGATTAGCAAGTTACTAGCATGTTGGTAGCATGTTTCTAACATGACCAGCAAGTGACTAGCATGTTGCTAGCATGTTTATAGCATGATTAACATGCTACTATCATGTTGCTAGCATGATTAACACGTGACTAGCATCTTGCTAGCATGATTAGCAAAGTGACTAGTATGTCGCTAGCATGTTTCTTGCATGATTAGCAAATGACTAGCATGTCGCTAGCATGATTAACAAGTTACTAGCATGTTGCTAGCATGTTTCTAGCATGATTAGCAAGTGATTAGCATTTCGATCAGAATAGATAGAAATAATCAGATAGATAGATAGATAGATAGATAGACGGATAGATGGATAGATAGAAAGAAATAGTCAGATAGATAGATAGATAGATAGATAGAAATAGTCAGATGATAGATAGATAGATTATAGATAGATAGATAGATAGATAGATAGATAGATAGATACAATCAGACTGAAGATAGATAGATAAAATCAGACTGAAGATAGATAGATAGATAAAATCAGACTGAAGATAGATAGATAGATAAAATCAGACTGAAGATAGATAGATAGA
>NW_015549770.1:22710-25210 GCF_001515605.1 Sinocyclocheilus anshuiensis
ATCAGACTGAGATAGATAGATAGAATCAGACTGAAGATAGATAGATAGATAGATAGATAGATAGATAGAATAGATAGAAAGAACGACAGAATAGATAGATAGATAGAACGACAGAACAGATAGATAGAACGACAGAATAGATAGATAGACAGATAGAACGACAGAATAGATAGATAGATAGAACGACAGAATAGATAGATAGAACGACAGAATAGATAGAATAGATAGATAGAACGACAGAATAGATAGATAGAATAGATAGATAGAACGACAGAATAGATAGATAGATAGAACGACAGAACAGATAGATAGAACGACAGAATAGATAGATAGACAGATAGAACGACAGAATAGATAGATAGATAGAACGACAGAATAGATAGATAGAACGACAGAATAGATAGAATAGATAGATAGAACGACAGAATAGATAGATAGATAGAACGACAGAAGATAGATAGATATATAGATAAAATCAGACTGAAGATAGATAGATAGATAGATAGATATATAGATAAAATCAGACTGAAGATAGATAGATAGATAGATAGATATATAGATAAAATCAGACTGAAGATAGATAGATAGATAGATAGATATATAGATAAAATCAGACTGAAGATAGATAGATAGATAGATAGATATATAGATAAAATCAGACTGAAGATAGATAGATAGATAGATAGATATATAGATAAAATCAGACTGAAGATAGATAGATAGATAGATAGATATATAGATAAAATCAGACTGAAGATAGATAGATAGATAGATAGATATATAGATAAAATCAGACTGAAGATAGATAGATAGATAGATAGATATATAGATAAAATCAGACTGAAGATAGATAGATAGATAGATAGATATATAGATAAAATCAGACTGAAGATAGATAGATAGATAGATAGATATATAGATAAAATCAGACTGAAGATAGATAGATAGATAGATAGATATATAGATAAAATCAGACTGAAGATAGATAGATAGATAGATAGATATATAGATAAAATCAGACTGAAGATAGATAGATAGATAGATAGATATATAGATAAAATCAGACTGAAGATAGATAGATAGATAGATAGATATATAGATAAAATCAGACTGAAGATAGATAGATAGATAGATAGATATATAGATAAAATCAGACTGAAGATAGATAGATAGATAGATAGATATATAGATAAAATCAGACTGAAGATAGATAGATAGATAGATAGATATATAGATAAAATCAGACTGAAGATAGATAGATAGATAGATAGATATATAGATAAAATCAGACTGAAGATAGATAGATAGATAGATAGATATATAGATAAAATCAGACTGAAGATAGATAGATAGATAGATAGATATATAGATAAAATCAGACTGAAGATAGATAGATAGATAGATAGATATATAGATAAAATCAGACTGAAGATAGATAGATAGATAGATAGATATATAGATAAAATCAGACTGAAGATAGATAGATAGATAGATAGATATATAGATAAAATCAGACTGAAGATAGATAGATAGATAGATAGATATATAGATAAAATCAGACTGAAGATAGATAGATAGATAGATAGATATATAGATAAAATCAGACTGAAGATAGATAGATAGATAGATAGATATATAGATAAAATCAGACTGAAGATAGATAGATAGATAGATAGATATATAGATAAAATCAGACTGAAGATAGATAGATAGATAGATAGATATATAGATAAAATCAGACTGAAGATAGATAGATAGATAGATAGATATATAGATAAAATCAGACTGAAGATAGATAGATAGATAGATAGATATATAGATAAAATCAGACTGAAGATAGATAGATAGATAGATAGATATATAGATAAAATCAGACTGAAGATAGATAGATAGATAGATAGATATATAGATAAAATCAGACTGAAGATAGATAGATAGATAGATAGATATATAGATAAAATCAGACTGAAGATAGATAGATAGATAGATAGATATATAGATAAAATCAGACTGAAGATAGATAGATAGATAGATAGATATATAGATAAAATCAGACTGAAGATAGATAGATAGATAGATAGATATATAGATAAAATCAGACTGAAGATAGATAGATAGATAGATAGATATATAGATAAAATCAGACTGAAGATAGATAGATAGATAGATAGATATATAGATAAAATCAGACTGAAGATAGATAGATAGATAGATAGATATATAGATAAAATCAGACTGAAGATAGATAGATAGATAGATAGATATATAGATAAAATCAGACTGAAGATAGATAGATAGATAGATAGATATATAGATAAAATCAGACTGAAGATAGATAGATAGATAGATAGATATATAGATAAAATCAGACTGAAGATAGATAGATAGATAGATAGATATATAGATAAAATCAGACTGAAGATAGATAGATAGATAGATAGATATATAGATAAAATCAGACTGAAGATAGATAGATAGATAGATAGATATATAGATAAAA
>NW_015549770.1:27710-36257 GCF_001515605.1 Sinocyclocheilus anshuiensis
GAATTTTGACAGTTGGAGTTTGTCGGAATGTTCAGGTGAGCAGAGACGTTTCAATGTAAGTCTATGGGATTTTTATGATTTGTAATATTCATTTTTATGAAAACCATAAGTCCGATCAGTTAGAAAAGATATAGCACACTCGGTCAGATCAGTCTGAAGAGATAGATAGATAGATAGATAGATAGATAGAAATAGTCAGATGATAGATAGATAAATGGGCAGATAGATAGATATATAAAGAAATAATCAGATAGATAGAAAGATAGAAATAGATAGATAGATAGATAGATAGATAGATGAGTTTGAATGGGTTAGAAATAGTACATAGAAGGGAAGTCTAATTGAGTCTAATGGGCTTCAGTGTGATTAGTTTTGAATTTTGACAGTTGGAGTTTGTCGGAATGTTCAGGTGAGCAGACACTTTTCAATGCAAAATAATAATAATAAGTTTAAATAGCATTTCAGTAAGTTAGCGTTCACAAGCCAACTTAATAAGAAGAAGTTTAAATAGCATTTCAGTAAGTTGGCTTTCACAAGCCAACTTAATAAGAAGAAGAAGTTTAAATAGCATTTCAGTAAGTTGGCTTTCACAAGCCAACTTAATAATAAGTTTAAATAGCATTTCAGTAAGTTGGCTTTCTCAAGCCAACTTAACTAGAAACTAAAGTTCGAAGACGAACTTTGATGTTGGCTTGGCGGCTGGGCCAGCGCAGCCTCGGGGCAAAAGAACCAGAGTACTTGTGTGTCCAACGTCCTGGAGCAGTTCAATAGCAGTTCAACAACCTCAGTACAGTTTGATGACGTTTCGCACACTTCGCAGAGCGTGACAAAATAAATTCTCAAAAACAATACTGTGTCTGTTTCTTTCAAATCAATTCACAATAGTAAACTCTTCAACAAAACACTACATTAAAATACCCAAATATGCAAAAGAATAGTAATTGTATATTTATTTAGTTTATTTTATTTAGTCATTTAGCAGACGCTTTTATCCAAAGCGACTTACAAATGAGGACAATAAAAGCAGTCAAAACTAACAAAAGAGCAACAATATATAAGTGCAAATGACAAGTCTCGGTTAGCCTAACAGAGTACACACATATATACACACACACATATTATATATATAGATATATATATATACACGTACATATATTATACATACACACAGACACATACACACACACACACAAAGAAAAACAAGTAGATAGAAAAAATAGAAAGCTAGTGTTTGTTAGTTTGTTTTTGTAATTTTTTTAAATAAAAAATAAAAAAGATGATAAATATAGATAAAGTAGAATTAAAATAGAATAGAAAGTGCTAGAGTTAGAGGGTCAAATAAAGGTGTATTGTATGTTCAATTTAACTCAAAATGCAGAAAATAAATGTAGATAACACTTTTCCTTTCGAAACTCAACAGTATATTCAACAATATTGATTGAAAACACAAGAAATAATGAAATGATTCATTTGAACAAGTTTCGTGAATCAAACGACCCAATTGAACCAAGTCCGTGAATCAAATGATTCAGTTCAGAGATTTGAAAACTCGTTCGATCAGTTTAAGTTCAAAGGATGAATCTCTCTGTTTCAAAAGCAAAAATCAAACCAGTTCGAAGTATCAGAGTCTTTTGTGTCCAAAAGAATAAGAAAAATGGGAATTATTAAAGGTTATGAAAATATAATGAATTTATATGCATTATTTTATTTAGTCTTTGAACAGATCTTGAAGGAGTTGCTATCATGGGGCTCCCTCGTGTGCACAACATTAGCATTATGGCCTTCATCTCTGAACAACATTAAGATGAAATGGCTAATATTTCTTGAATGATTACAAATGTTTAATGTTTACTTTACTGATAATATACCCACATTAAACTCGAATTTACTGATTCTGTATCTTATTTCATGCATTAAGAGTTTAATTTTCGACTTACATTTTTAAGCAGTGATGATTGATTATGTGACTTTTTAAATGTTTATTTTTGACAATTATAATATATAAACAATATAATGATGGAAAAGGTACAAGAGTATTTTTTTCATAATATTTTGTATAGACAATTGTTATTTTTTTTGTAATAAAGGATTTTATGACAACAAAAATTGTCATTACTAAAAATTGAAGACTAATTTAATTCATATTGTTTTTCAATAGGTCAAGCACCTTTTCATAAATATGGCTGTTTCCAAGGTTTTGTATTTTTTATTTTTAGGATTTACATTTCAAAAAGTAAAGGACAAGTAGGCTACTTCAAGCTCTTTAAGCAGCTTGTACAAACCCTGGTCATTTTTATTATAGACCTCTGTAATTGTCTATTCTAACCAACAAGTTTATTATGAAAAAAAAATGTAGATATCAGTTAAATTGCGCGATAATTTGCAAACAACAGTATAACAGAGGTTTTGTAGATGTTTAGATGCAGAAATGGAAGAATCCAAAAATAGCATTGCATGGTTTTCATTAAATATTGATTATCTTATTTATAAATAAATAAATAAAAGAAGCCAAGACAAATGAATGATTTTCTGTTTTTTTATGGATTAACTTTGAAGACAGAAAGCTTTAATGTTCACATCCATCCACCTCCGATTTATTTCTCAACAGTTTATGGTCACGTGAGACATAACTGCACTCAACTTAGCTGTCAATATGTTCTTATAAATATATTCTGTAAATTCGCTGGAGTGTTTGCATTCGCGAGGCGTCAAGACGTGCAAAAATATAAGTTTAATGAAGACGCTGCGGTCTTGCGAGCTCAGATACAGGACGCAAAGCTTTCACTTTCACACTAAAACAGCTCACAAACACCTGAATGTAGCTGTTGTTGTGTTGTAATGAGTGAATTGTATGCAAACGCTGGCATATTTTATTTTTATTAGCTTGTCAGTGTGAATGAAATTCATGTATTTATTTGTATTTTGAACTTTAATGAAGGCGCTGCAGTCTCGCGAGCTTTCAGTTTCACACTAAAACAGCTCACAAACACTTGAATGTAGCTGTTGTTGTGTTGTAATGAGTGAATTGTATGCAAATGCTAGCATATTTTATTTTTAAAGGCTCTTAATGAAGTCCAAATGATGTTCTTGTGAGCAAGCACGGACTGCGCGCGAGCATCAGAGCTGTGGCGCGTTGCTCTGCATTTAGACAAAAAAATATCTCGGAAGCACTCATGAGCACTCATTTTACCTCAATAATATATTGTTATAATTTTATTGCCTTAATTCGTTGGAGTTTTTTAATGCAGAAGCTTTTAAAAGGCATGTAAACGATGTAGTTTCTGTATGTAGCCTTTTTTTCCATTCAGTGTTGATTAATCGACGCGCGACGCAACATAAATAAAGCTCAAATGCACTCAACTTAGCTGTCAATATGTTCTTATAATTATATTCTGTAAATTCGCTGGAGTGTTTGCATTTGCGAGGCTTGAAGACGTGCAAAAATATCAGTTTAATGAAGACGCTGCAGTCTCGCGAGCTCAGATACCGGACGCATAAGGCTTTCAGTTTCACACTAAAACAGCTCACAAACACCTGAATGTAGCTCTTGTTGTGTTCTAATGGGTGGAATGTACGCAACCGCTGGAATATTTTATTTTTCTCCTACCATTTTTCTCCTAGAATTCTCCTACCAGCTGATGGTTTCAAATCACAGTTCAAAAATCAGTCACCGGAATGAGAACAGTGATTGGACGACACTCCTTCTGGAACTTTCCTCTCTCTTTCCTTTTCTTAGCTTTCTTCAACTTAATTTTAAAATAATTTTTAATCTTCTAACTGGTAACCTGGTTACCCGGGTTACACTATCATGTATTTTGAAATAATCTGTCCCAGAGAAGTCTTTCTTATTGAGAGAAGCGAGGATGAGCGCGGTCCTGCACGAGCGTCAGAGCTGCGGCGCGTTGCTCTGCATTTAGACAAAGAAAAAGATCTCACAAGCACTCATTTTACCTCAATAATATATTCTTTTAATTTTATTGTGTTGATTCGCTGGAGTTTTTTAATGCAGAAGCTTTTAAAAGGCATGTAAACGATGTCGTTTCTGTATGTAGACTTTTTCTCCGTTCAGTGTTCATTAGTCGACGCGACGCGCGACGCAACATAAATAAAGCTCACATGCACTCAACTTAGGTCTGAATATGTTCTTATAATTATATTCTATAAATTCGCTGGAGTGTTTGCATTCGCGAGGCTTGAAGACGTGCAAAAATATAAGTTTAATGAGGACGCTGCAGTCTCGCAAGCTCAGATACAGGACGCAAGGCTTTCAGTTTCACACTAAAACAGCTCACAAACATCTGAATGTAGCTGTTGTTGTGTTCTAATGAGTGAATTGTATTCAACCACTGGAATATATTATTTTTAAAGGCTCTTAAACAAGTCCAAATGATGTTCTTGTGAGCAAGCACGGTCTGCACTCGCTGATCGGTGCGGTGACAGTTGTTCTCTCGTGTTTCACACGGTTCTCTGGCCAAACAGTCATTATTAATGAACCCTGAAGCAGGTAATAATCAGATATGTTGGTTTAAATTGTCAGTGTGAATGAAATTCATGTATTTATTGGTATTTTTAACCGAATTTAAAGTGAAACTAAGATGAGTTGGAAAACTCCTCCCTCAAGAGATAGGTTTAGAAAATTGGATCACAAGAATAATAATAATAAGAAATTTAAATAACATAACAGTATGTTATTATGTGCTTATTTTGTGCTTATTATGTTGGCTTGTGCCAAGCCAACATAATAAGTTTAAGACGGATTTCAGTAAGTTGGCTTTCTCAAGCCAACTTAACTAGATAAAAAAGTTCGTCAAGACAAACTTTAAGTTTGGCGCCGATGACGATGGTGGCCTCCGTGGCGTGCTCTGCAGTTGTTTTTATGTTTTTGTTAGTTTGTCCTGTCTTTAGTTATATCCCTGCAATCAGTTTCACCAGAGACGAATTGCTGGACATTCGGCACTACACATCACCCGATATATTACCGGTTTTCGACTATTCTGATGTTTTGCTGGACATAGTAGTTGGCGGAGCAGCGGCGCTGATCAAGTGCTTCAGGACGCGCAGACGGGGGAAGTGAGCCGGCGCACTCGTGAAGTTCAGGAAGCGCGGATTTCGAACGCCGTTGCCTAGCATCCATCTGGCGAACCTCCGCTATCTACCCAACAAAACGGACAAACTCCTTCTGCTCTCCCGGACAAATAAGGATTTCTCACACTCTGCTGCTCTTTGTTTCACGGAAACCTGGCTGAATGACACCATACCGGACAGCGCGTTAAATCTGCCAGGCTTTCAGCAGTTCAGAGCATACCGCAACGCAGAATCAACGGGGAAATCGCGCGGCGGCGGGACATGCAACGAAAGGTGGTGTACAGATGTAACCGTGTTAAAGAAGATGTGCTGTTCAGATCTAGAAGCACTTTTCATTACCTCTAAGCCTTTCTACTCGCCGCGGGAGTTTTGCTCGTTCATTCTTGTCAGTGTTTATATTCCTCCGCAAGCGCATGTGAGCTCAGCTTTACAGAAACTAGCTGATCAGATCACAGAGACAGAACAACAACACCCGTACTCTGTTTTAATCATTCTTGGGGACTTTAAAAAAAGCAAATCTCTCCCGTGAACTGCCAAAATACAGACAGCACATCACATTTCCCACCAGAGACAGTAATATATTGGATCACTGTTACACCACAATAAAGAATGCATATCACTCTGTTACACGGGCAGCTTTGGGGCTCTCTGATCACTGTTTGGTTCATCTTATACCGACCTACAGGCAGAAACTGAAATAAGCTAAACCTGTAATAAGGACTGAAAAAAGCTGGACTAATGAAGCAGAGCGGGATTTACAAGCCTGCTTCGACTGCACTGATTGGAGTGTTTTTGAAGCTGCTGCCAACGATCTGGACAAGCTCACGAAAACTGTAACTTCATATATCAGTTTCTGTGAGGATATATGCATCCCTACCAGGACTTATTTAACATTCAACAATGATGCCATGGTTTACAGCAAAACTCAGAAATCTTCGTCAGGCCAAAGAGGATGCTTACAGAAATGGGGACAGAGTCTTGAAGACCACCAGGCCGGAGCAGATGGAGTAGAAGACCACCACGGAGGAGCAGAAGACCACCAGGCCTGCGCAGACAGAGCAGAAGACCACCACGACGGAGCAGACTGGACAGAAGCCCACCAGAGCGGAGCAGACAGGACAGAAGCCCACCAGAGCGGAGCAGACAGGACAGAAGCCCACGAGGGCGGAGCAGAAGACCTCCACGGCGGAGCAGATGGAGCAGGAATCCACCAGGGCGGAGCAGACGGGACAGAAGCCCACCAGGGCGGAGCAGGCGGAACAGAAGACTACCAGAGTGGGTTAGAAGACCACCAGACTGGAGCAGGAACCCAAGGCAGGAACTGGGACCTGGGTAAACTTGATAAAACAGGAAACAGACATTCACGGTCTCAAGGACCGAGGCAGGGAACACAAGAAGTTCATCTATAGTCTCCCTGGTGACCACTGAATGGGTAGACCGTTCAAAATCTGGTTCATTGACTGAAACTAGACAGGAAAACAGTTCATAAACCGGCTCATGGACTGAAACTGGACAGGCAGACAGTTCAAAAACAGACTCACTGTCTGAGACTGGACAGGCAGACCATTCAAAATCAGTCTTATTGGTCGAAACAGGACAGACATATGGCTCAAAACTAGAATTATTGACTGAAACAGGATAGATAGACAGTTCATTAGTGGTCTCTTGGGAAATGAGAGGGGTAATGGGACAGACATGGAGTGTTTTTGTAGTTTCTGGGCTCATGACAGAGAGTTAAGAGGTCAAAGGCGGATCTTTGGGTTATGACAAGGTTACTTGAGCCTTCAGGGAGCTTAGTTAAGGTTTCTGGGGTCGTGACTGAACTTGGGGGGAAGATAACAGGTTCATTGATTGCAATGGGACTGACAGAAGCTTCAAACACATTACTTGAAAGTGGACAGAGAAGGACAGGACAGGAAGAGAGTTCATAGGCAGCCTCCTTGGCCGGAACAGGACAGGCAGAGGATTCACAGACGGCCTCCATAGCCGTTACAGGACTGGCAGGGGGGTCCCAGACGGCCTCCCTGGCCGGAACAGAACAGGAGTCTATAAGTGGATACCACTGACACCTCTGGAGGTTCTGCAGCGGATGCCACCACCTCTAGAGGTTCTACAGCCGTACCATCAGGAAACAGGGAAAGTTCATGAATATTCTCCTTAAAAAAACAGGCACAGAGTTCAGCAACGGTTCCTTCGACCGTGACATGACAGGCTGAACGTGTATTGCTGGGCGCCACCATCGCGCAAGGAGCTGAAGCGAGCACTGCCGCCTCGGGAGGTTTTGCAGCATGGGCCGCCACCTCTGGAGAAGCTGCAGCGGGCGCCATCGCCTCGGGGAACACGGCAGCGTGCGCCATTACCTCGGGAGGATCTGCAGCATCAGTCGCCACCTTGGGAGACCGCACAGTGGCCGCCGCCGTTTCTACATTTTCAGTGGTGGTGTATGCAGCCCAAATACACCATAAAGCGATCCCCATTGTGGGAAGCGTTACAGACAGCGGAAATAGTTCAGACACTGGAGGGCTTGATAGCGCTGGTTTAGGGATGCCAGCTGCACGTGCCGATGCCAGCGGTGGGTCCTCCACGCTGGAAGCCAGTCTGGGATACCGAAGGGCTGACCTTGATAATCTGGGTGTAACAGTGTGAAAACATACCTGGCAATAAATCTCATTCTGATTCTGATTCTGAAGTTTAAAGTGTGATGTTACTAGCATGTTGGTAGCATGTTTCCAGCTTGATTAGCAAGTTACTAGCATGATGCTAGCATGTTGCAAGCATGATTAACATAAGCAAGTTGCTAGCATGTTGTTAGCATGATTAACATGTTACTATCATGTTGTTAGCATAATTAGCATGTTACTAGCATGTTACCATGATTAGCTAGTTACTAGCATGTTGCTAGCATGTTGCTAGCACGTTTATAGCATGATTAGCATGATGTTAGCCTGATTAGCAAGTTGCTAGCATGTTGCTAGCAGATAGATAGATAGATAGATAGGGTTGCTAAGGTACCCAGGTCACTAGCTAGGGTTTTGCTCTGCAGTTGCTAGGGTTCTCTGGGTGGTTGCTAGGTTGTTACAATGTGGTTACTAGGGTACCCGGGGCGGTTGCTAGGGTGTTAATATGCGGTTGCTAGGGTACCCGGGGTGGTTGCAAGAGTGTTGCTATTTGATAAAATATTTTAATAGTCAGATGATAGATAGATAGATAGATAGATAGATAGATAGAAATAGTTAGATATAGATAGATGTCACGTTCTGCTACAGTGCGGGAACACGGAGCAAGGAATGTGGCGGGGCTTAACTCCCTGGGCTTAACTCGGAAACAGGAGCCCTCCCTGGGCTTAACTCAGAAAAAGGAGCCCTCCCTGGGCTGAAATCGGAAACGGGAGCCCTCCCTGGGCTGAAATCGGAAACAGGAGCCCTCCCTGGGCTTAACGGGGAAACAGGAGCCCTCCCTGGG
>NW_015549770.1:36668-37035 GCF_001515605.1 Sinocyclocheilus anshuiensis
TGGGCTGAACTGGGGATCTGGAGCCCTCCCTGGGTGTAACTCAGAAACAGGAGCCCTCCCTGGGCTTAACTGGGGATCTGGAGCCCTCCCTGGGCGGAACTGGGGCTCAGGAGCCCTACCTGGGCTTAACGGGGAAACAGGAGCCCTCCCTGGGCTGAACTGGGGATCTGGAGCCCTCCCTGGACTTAACTGGGGAAAAGGAACCCTCCCTGGGCTGAACTGGGGAACAGGAGCCCTCCGTGGGCTTAACTGGGGATCAGGAGCCCTCCGTGGGCTTAACTGGGGAACAGGAGCCCTTCCTGGGCTAAACTCGGGAACAGGAGCCCTCCGTGGGCTATACTCGGGATCAGGAGCCCTTCCTGGGCTT
>NW_015549770.1:37260-38809 GCF_001515605.1 Sinocyclocheilus anshuiensis
CTGGAGCGAGCTCTGGGGCTGGAGCCGACACTGGAGCGAGCTCTGGGGTGGGAGCCGACAAGGGAGCGAGCTCTGGGGCGGGAGCCGACACTGGGGCCTGTTGAATGCATGGAGGGCTTGCCATATTATCTCCCGGCGGGCTTGCCACATTAACATCCATTGAGCTTGCCATATTATCTGCCGGCTGACTTGACTCCGGAACTGCTGGCAGAGGGGTTCCAGATCGGGATCGGAGACTCTCCAGACACAGGATGACTGTTTCCTTCCAGTCGAGGTCGGTCGTGTCTGGGAGCTCCGTGGGATGATGGAACGTCATCCCGATCCGGAACAGCGTCGCGAGGGTTTCCCCCTCGAGGGAGCTGGCCAGGGCGAGCAGCACAAACGCCCTTGCGAAGACGATAGGGTCTGGACTCGCTTGAGCCACTGTGATGAACATCACTCGTTCCTCCATTAGGGCGGGGAGAAACGAACGGTTAAAAACAAAAAAGACTTTCAAAAACACGGAAATTAAACTCGGGGAAGGGATGCCACTTACTGTTGGGTCCGGTATTGTGTCACGATCTGCTACGGTGTGGGAACACGGAGCAAGGAACGAGGAGACCAAGAGTACAAAGACCAAGGAATTTATTAATCTTCAAGGGGAATCACATGTAGCACAAGGAATAGACATAAACAATACCGGATGCAGGAGAACACACAGGGAACACTATTTATACACACAGAAGGAGGGGATGACGAGACACACCTGGGAGCAATGAAACATCATGGGAAACACCTGGGACAAATTAAACATGGGAAAGGAATGAGGAGGAGGAGCAAAATGAGGAGCAAAACAACCACAAAACACGGAACAGAGTCTGACAATAGACAGATAGATAGAAATAGTCAGATGATAGATAGATAGATAGACAGATGGAAAGAAATAGTCAGATGATAGATAGATAGATAGATAGATAGATAGAAATAGTCAGATGATAGATAGATAGATAGATAGATAGATATAGTCAGATTAGATAGATAGATAGATAGATAGATAGATAGATAGATAGATAGATAGATAGATTGATATAAATGGTCAGATTAGATAGATAGATAGAAATGGTATGCACTTTAATTGAGTCAGTGTGTTTAAATTTGAATTTTGACAGTTGGAGTTTGACGGAATGTTCAGATCAGCCAAGACTGTTCAATGAAAGTCTATGGGATTTTTCCCAGTTTTAATCATCATTTTTAGGAATACTGTAAGTCGGATCAGTCTGAAAAGATATAGCAACCCGAGTCAGAACAGTCTGAAGGTCTGGTCCGAGTTTGGTGGTTCTAGCTTTAAAGCTCTAGGAGGAGATACTGTTTAAATTTTTGGTCAGAAGAAGAAGAAGAAGAAGAAGTAGTTTAAATACAATATCAGTAAGTTGGCTTTCACAAGCCAACTTAATAAGAAGAAGAAGTTTAAATAGCATTTCAGTAAGGTGGCTTTCACAAGCCAACTTAATAATAATAAGAAGTTTAAATAGCATTTCAGTAAGTTGGCTTTCACAAGCCAACTTAATAA
>NW_015549770.1:39567-43386 GCF_001515605.1 Sinocyclocheilus anshuiensis
TCAGTAAGTTGGCTTTCACAAGCCAACTTAATAATAATAATAAGTTTAAATAGCATTTCAGTAAGTTAGCGTTCACAAGCCAACTTAATAAGAAGAAGTTTAAATAGCATTTCAGTAAGTTGGCTTTCACAAGCCAACTTAACTAGATAGTAAAGTTTATAGACAAACTTTAAGTTGGCTTGAAAAAGCCTAGCCAGAAAGTTTTAAGTAGTTTTAAAGGCTTAAAGTTTGAGGGTTTTCAGTTTTAACTAATTTGAAGTAGTTTTAACGTTTTGAAGGCAATACAATCTATCAGGAAAAACAGATAAATAAATAGACAGATAGATAGATACATAGATAAGAAATAGTAAACTAGCATGTTGCTAGCATTATTAGCAAGTGACTAGTATGTCGCTAACATGATTAGCAAGTTACTATCATGTCGCTAGCGTGTTTCCAGCATGATTAACAAGTTACTAGCATGTTGCTAGTATGATTATCAAGTGACTAGCATGTCGCAAGCATGTCGTTAGCATAGTAAACATGTTAATAGCATGTTGCTAGCATGATTCTAGCATGATTAACAAGTTACTAGCGTATTGCTAGTATGTTTCTTGCATGATTAGCAAGTTATTAGCATTTGTTGCTAGCTTGTTTCTAGCATCATTAGCATGTTGCTAGCATGTTGTAAGCATGATTAGCAAGTTACTAGCATGTTGCTAGCATTTTTATAGCCTGATTAGCATGTTAATAACATGTTGTTAGCATGATTAGCAATCCATTAGCATGTTTTTAGCATGTTTCTAGCATGATTGGCATGTTAACAGCATGTTGCTAGCTTGATTCTAGCATTATTAGCATGTTGCTAGCATGTTGTAAGCATGATTAGCAAGTTACTAGCATGATTAGCATGTTGCTATCATGTTGTAAGCATGATTAGCAAGTTACTAGCATGATTAGCATTTGTTACTAGCATGTTGTTAACCCTCTGGGGTCCAAGGGTGTTTTGGGGCCTGGAAAAGTTTTGACATGCCCTGACATTTGTGCTTTTTTCAGTTGCTTACAAACATTTGAATGTCTAAAGTTTAATAACACTGTAATCAGCACAAACTGGGCTACAATAATATGTGAGCAGCATGTATTTAGTTCTTTTCGCTGTCAACATTCAAATCTGCAAAAAGTTCAGTCGCCGGAACTGTCGACCCCAGGGGGTTAACATGTTTCTAATATGTTTGCTAGCTTGTTTCTATGATTATTATTATGTTACAAGCATGTTGTCAGCATGATTAACAAGTTACTAGCATGTTGTTAACATGTTTCTAGCATTATTAGCATTTTAACAGCATGTTGCTAGCATGATTAGCAAGTTACTACCATGTCGCTAACATGTTTCTAGCATGATTAGCAAGTGACTAGCATGTTGCTAGCATGATTAGCAAGTTACTAGCATGTTGCTAGCATGCTTCAAGCATGATTAGCAAGTGACTAGCATGTTGCTAACATGATTAGCAAATTTACTAACATGTTGCTAGCATGTTTCGAGCATGATTGGCATGTTAATAGCATGTTGCTAGCATGATTAGCATGTTACTAGCATGTTCCTAACATGTTTCTAGCATTATTAGCATTTTGCTACCATGTTGCTAGCATGATTAACAAGTTACTACCATGTCGCTAACATGTTTCTAGCATGATTAGCAAGTGACTAGCATGTTGCTAGCATGATTAGCAAGTTACTAGCATGTTGCTAGCATGCTTCAAGCATGATTAGCAAGTGACTAGCATGTCGCTAGCATGATTAGCAAGTTACTAACATGTTGCTAGCATGTTTCGAGCATGATTAGCATGCTACTACCATCTTGTTAGCATGATTAACAAGTGACTAGCATGTTGCTATCATGATTAGCAAGTGGCTAGCATGTCGCTAGCATGTTTCTAGCATGATTAGCAAGTGACTAGCATGTCGCTAGCATGATTAGCAAGTTACTTGCATGTTGCTAACATTTTTCTAGCATGATTAGCATGCTACTACCATGTTCCTAGCATGATTAAAAAGTGACTAGCATGTTGTTAGCATGATTAGCAAGTGACTAGTATGTCGTTAGCATGATTAGCAAGTTACTAGCATGTCGCTAGCATGTTTCTAACATGAGTAGCAAGTGAACAGCATGTCACTAGCATTATTAGCAAGTTACTAGCATGTTGCTAGCATGTTTCTAGCATGATTAGCATGCTACTAGCATGTTGTTGGTGTGTTTCTAGCACGATTAGCATGTCGCTAGGATAGACAGATTTCTAGCATGATTAAGATGTCTCTAGGATAGATAGATAGATAGAAATTATTAGAAGATAGATATAGAAATGGTCAGATTAGATAGATAGATAGATAGATAGATAGATAGATAGATAGATAGATTAAATGAGTTTGAATTAGTTAAAATGGCTTAGAAATAGTAAATGGTATGCACTTTAATTGAGTCAGTGTGTTTAAATTTTAAATTTGACAGTTGGAATTTGACGGAATGTTCAGATCAGCCAAGACTGTTCAATGAAAGTCTATGGGATTTTCCCCATTTTTACTCGTAATTTTTAGGAAAACTGTAATTCGGATCAGTCTGAAAAGATATAGCAACCCGAGTCAGAACAGTCTGAAAGTCTGGACCGAGTTTGGTGGTTCTAACAGAAAGTTTGAAAAAGTTTGAAAAGATAAAAAAGTTTAAGAAGTTTAAAAAGCTCAAAGTTTGAATGTTTTGAAGGCAATACAGTCTGTAGATAGATAGATAGATAGAATACCCATGTGGTTGCTAAGGTTTTGCTATTCGGTTGCTAGGGTACTTGGGGTGATTACTAGAGCGGTTGCTAGGGGACCCGGGAAGGTTGCTAGTGTGTTGCTATGCGGTTGCTAAGGTACCCAGGGCAGTTGCTAAGGTGTTGCTATGTGGTTGCTAAGGTAGCCAGGGTGGTTGCTATGGTACCCGGGGTGGTTGCTAGGGTTTTGCTATGCAGTTGCTAGGGTACCCGGGCGGTTGCTAAGTTGTTGCTATGTGGTTGCTATGTCGCTAACATGTTTCTAGCATGATTAGCAAGTGACTAACATGTCGTTAGCATTATTAGGAAGTCACTAGCATGTCGCTAGCATGTTTCTAGCATGTTACTAACATGTCGCTAGCATGATTAGCAAGTTACTAGCATGTCGCTAACATTATTGGCATGTTACAAGCATGTTTCCAGCATGATTAGCAAGTGACTAGCATTTCACTAGCATGATTAGCAAGTTGCTAGCATGTTGCTAACATTTTTCTAGCATGATTAGCATGCTACTACCATGTTGCTAGCATGATTAGCAAGTGACTAGCATGTCATTAGCATGATTAACAAGTTACTAGCATGTCGCTATCATGTTTCTAGCATGATTAGCATGCTACTACCATGTTTCTAACATGATTAACAAGGGACTAGCATGTCGCTAGCATGTTTCTAGCATGATTAGCAAGTCACTAGCATGTCGCTAGCATGATTAGCGAGTTACTAGCATCTTGCTAGCATGTTTCTAGCATGATTAGCATACTACTAGCATGTTGCTAGTATGATTAAAAAGTGACTAGCATGTTGCTAGCATTATTAGCCGGGTTGGTTGCTAAGGCGTTGATATGTGGCTGCTAGGGTACTTGGGGTGGTTGCTAGGGTGTTGCTATGCGGTTGCTAAGGTATGCGGGGTAGTTGCTAAGGTGTTGCTATGCGGTTGCTAGGGTACTTGGGGTGATTGCTGGGGTGTTGCTATGCAGTTGCTAAGGTACCCACAGTGGTTGCTAAGGTGTTGCTATGCGGTTGCTAGGGTAC
>NW_015549770.1:43432-48882 GCF_001515605.1 Sinocyclocheilus anshuiensis
AAATAGTCTGATGATAGATAGATAGATAGATAGATAGATAGATAGATAGATAGATAGAAATAGTCAGATGATAGAAATAGTACATAGAAGGGAAGTCTGAGTGAGTCTAATGGGCTTCAGTGTGTTTAGATTTGAATTTTGACACTTGGAGTTTGTCGGAATGTTCAGGTGAGCAGAGACTTTTCAATGTAAGTCTATGGGATTTTTATGATTTTTAATATTAATTTTTATGAAAACCGAAAGTCCAATCAGTTAGAAAAGATATAGCAACTAACTTCAGGTCAGTCTGAAGATATGGGCTGAGTTTGGAGTCTGTAGAGTTAAAGCTCTAGGAGGAGTTAGAGTTGATAATTTAGTCTCAGAAGAAGAAGAATAATAAGAAGAAGAAGTTTAAAAAGCATTTCAGTAAGTTGGCTTTCACAAGCCAACTTAATAAGAAGTTTAAATAGCATTTCAGTAAGTTGGCTTTCGCAAGCCAACTTAATAATAATAATAATAAGTTTAAGACGGATTTCAGTAAGTTGGCTTTCACAAGCCAACTTAATAATAACTATAAGTTTAAGTAGCATTTCAGTAAGTTGGCTTGAGAAAGTAAAATGGCTGCCAATATCCAGAAACTTCGCACAGCCATTGAAGAGCAGTGGACCAACATTCCACAGGCCACAATCAACAACCTGATCAACTCTATGCGAAGGAGATGTGTTGCACTGCGTGAGGTGCAGCTGTTAGAATACCCGTGTGGTTGCTATGGTGTTGCTATTCGGTTGCTAGGGTACCTGGGGTGGTTACTAGAGTGGTTGCTAGGGTACCCGGGTTGGTTGCTAAGATGTTGCTATGGCCTTGAGGAGATTTGTAGCCCGTCGCGGCACACCAGCTGAGCTGCATTCAGACCATGGCACTAACTTCCATGGAGGACAAAGAGAGTTGCAAGAAGCCTTTGCGTCACTCACTCCCCAGATCCAGCTACATCTACCTAAACAGAAAATTTAATTCCACTTCAACCCACCTGGAGCCCCAGACTTTGGAGGTGCTTGGGAAAGAGAACTTAAGTCTGTCAAGACTGCCCTTCGCATCACAGTCAGCTCCCAAGTTGTAACAGAGGAAGTACTCCAAACAGTGCTCATTGAAGTGGAGGGAATGCTTAACAGCAAACCCCTTGGTTACATTTCCAGTGATGTAGCTGACCTCGACCCTGTCACACCAAATTATCTGCTCATGGGGCGGCCAGATAGCTCACTACCCTTTGTAGTTTATCCTGCTACAGAACTTATGGGCAAACAGAGATGGAGGCAGAGTCAAGTTCTAGCCGATCAGTTCTGGTTAAGTTTCAATCCGCGTTAGCACCTAAGCGCCAAAGTTTGCCTGTTACAATATGTATAACTAAGCCTGAGTGCCATTATGAGCAGCATCTCTGGAAGGCGATTTATATTGTTATCTGTTTATATTTGTATATATATATATATTATGTTATGCACAGTTCTCTACCACGTGGTAATGGCGTCTTTCATATTTAATGCCATGAGTGAGCTCAGGACGCCACCTTGATGACAACTGTGTACTGCAACAACTTTAATAATGTAACCTGTATTATTGCTTGTGTGAATGTTATTTAATCAGCTGTATATCTAATATTTCTTGTTATTCTTTGATATTTTCAGACCACTCAATCTTACCACTCAACCTAATCAACAGTAAACTCCTAACTTTGGTTCAACTGAGTCTTATGTTATAACCGTTACCTTACTCTCAAAAAAGTGTTGGTTATAAATCTGTTTTATAGGGAGGGAACCCCTAACTAGATTTTATCTAAGGCACAACAGAAGACATCAATAAGGCAAACTAGCTCTATATATAGCAAGCAATGACCAAAACCTGTCAAATCTATAAATAAAACAACAAATAAATGCTTCTCATTCATTTACCTCTTTTTATCTTTCAAAACCCTTAATACAACAAACATACATATTTCGACAACATAAACTCAGGACAGCAGACAAGTCAAAATCTTATCTGTTCTGATGTGATGACGATGACGACAATGATACAGTTGCTGAATGTTCATTCCACACAGTGTAGAAATCAATGTCCATGAAATCCAATGTCCAAGAATACCATCCAAAAATGTCCCCAGTGCAACACGTAATCCATGGTGTAGATCTCAATCCAAACACTGAGCAAGTCTTTAAAGTCACATTTGTGGTATAACCCGGTTCCAGAATCCACAACAGTTGTCAACATAATTCACAGCCTCAAAACCCACTTTAAAGTCATCCTTATGATGCAGGTCAAAAACAGGCATATGAATACAAGGATAAATCCAACAGAATGTGGAGTCCTTATAAATAAAATGAAATAAATCACATTAAAAAAATAACTACACAAATTACCCAAAAGCATTCAATCAATACAAAACAAGAAACAATGCTTACTTCAGATTGAGCATAAAACTCAAGGTTTCTCAATCAGGACAAGTGATTGTTTGGAGCCATAAGCCATGCTTACTTCCCTCCATTACGAATCTGACTTCTTCTACTCCCTACACCCATTTTATATCTAAGAGTATAGCTCCATGTTGCCCCCTCATGCGGGGTAATACAATTACAATATAAAAAACATGCTAACAGGTTTGTGACCGTTACATATGCACCCCTCCATTTACGACTTGACATATCCATGGCAAGGATTTAGATTTTGCACATGATAAGTATCTATCGTTTCAGGGTCAGTAAGCAAAGAGACAGAGTAATTGACGGGGCCTAAACATTTAATTATTTTAGCTGGTCCTTTCCATCTACCAGACAACTTAGTCATGAAACCATCCTCTGCTCTGGACAAAAGATGAGCGCGCACCCAAACTACATCTCCAACTTGATACTGGTTCTGTTTGCGGCGCAGGTTGTAATATCGCTGCTGTTTGTTTTGTGCTTTTTCCACATTCTCCTTCACCAGACGGAGGAGGTGATGATGTCTGTCAAGTGCTGGATAGATGGGACTATTTGGATCGGGTGTCTTGTGGAATTGAATTGCTCTTTCTACTGGACCTTTTAAGTTTCGACCCAAGGCAATCTGTGCTGGGGAATGGCCGGTACTCTCCTGCCAAGCAGTATTTATTGCAAATCGAAATTCAGGCAACCACTGGTCCCACCGTCGATGCTGTTCTTCCACATAAGACGCCATCATTGTTTTCAAAGTCCGGTTGATGCGTTCGGTGAGGTTAGTTTGTGGATGGTAGGCGGTCGTGAGCTTTTGGACAACTCCCCATTGCTTGCATACTTGGTTAAGTAAATTGGAAGTAAACTGAGCCCCTCTGTCAGAAACAAGGTAGGCAGGAGTGCCCCATCTTGTAAAAATCTCCTCTATCATGATCTGAGCAATTCGTGGTGCCTTGGCCTGCCTCAATGGGAACAACTCCACCCATTTAGAGCAGTAGTCAACCACAACTAAGAGGTGCTCATTCTGCCTAACGCTCTTTGGAAACGGCCCCATGAGGTCTACTCCAATCATATAACCTGGTTCAACGATGGGTGTGGATTGGAGGTGACCGGATAATTTGCTCACGGATGGTTTGTATTGTTGGCAAGTGATACATTCTTTGCAATGCTTCCATACATCAGATCTTACACTTGGCCAGTATACCATGTCTAGTAGCCTAAGTAGTGTTTTGAGTCTTCCCAAATGACCACTCATAGGATTGTCATGGGCATAATGCAAAAATTCTTTGCGTAGATCTGAGGGAATGATGAGTTGCAATTTCTGACCTGTTTGTCTGTCTGGCACGCTCCGGAACAAAATACCATTTTCAACCATGTAATGTACACGAGAAATGTCTTGGGACGTCTGTGATGTTACCTTTAAGATAAGCTCCTGGATCTCTGGGTCCTTTTGCTGTGCGGCAGAGATATTAGATATGTCCACTGGTAGGTTGGTTGGTAGGTTACTGGATTTTGTAGCTCTTACTACTGCAATGATGTTTGAGGTTAGTTGTTCTGGTGCCCTGGATAACACATCAGGCACTACATTGCAAAGGCCTTTACGATATTTGACTGTAAAGTCATATCCTTGTAGCCATATTGTCCAGCGGGTAAGTCGTGATGAAAGCTTAGGATGTTGAAATACCCAAGTGAGTGCAGTGTGATCAGTAATGACCTCAAATGTCCTCCCTTCTAGATATGGTCTCCATTTTTCAACTGCCCAAATGACTGCTAAACACTCCTTTTCAGATACCGAATACGACTTTTCTGCTCCTCGGAGTAGTCTGGATGCATATGAAATGACTCTTTCTCCATCCTCCCTTTCTTGGGTAAGTACTGCACCCAGTCCTATCTCGCTTGCATCCGTTTGCACCCGAAATGGTCTATTGAAGTCTGGCGGTAAGAGAACTGGTGCCTGAATCAAGTCCTGTTTTATGATGTTGAAAGCTCGTTGACATTCTTCTTCCCAAATCCAGGTGGACTTTTTTTGCTTGAGTGCATGTAAAGGTGCTGCATTTGTTGAGAAATGTGGAATGAAACGGTGGTACCACCCAGCTAATCCCAAAAATCTCTGCCCATCCTTAAGAGACTGTGGAGTTGGAAAATTGTTGATGGCTGAGACTTTGTTGGGATCCGTCTTAACTCCCTCTGCTGAGATTATGTGACCTAGGTAAGTGATGTTGCGTTGCATGAAATTACATTTTCTGAGGTTAAGTGTAAGTTCAGCATTATGTAAACACTGGAATAGCTGAGTGAGTTCGTAGATGTGCTCCTCTTCATTTTTGGAGTACATGACTACATCATCTATATACACCAGACAACACTTGCCTTTAAGGTCTCTCAACACAGTCTCCATAAGCCTCTGAAATGAGGCTGCTGAGTTTTTTAGGCCAAACGGTAAACGCAAGAATTCAAATAAGCCTGCAGATGTCACAAATGCTGTTTTCTCTGTGCTACCCTCTTCCATCTCAAGTTGCCAATAGCCGCTTTTGAGATCCAGTGTACTGAAGACAGTAGCGCCATGGAAAGATTCCAATATTTCCTGGATTTGTGGCATGGGATAGGCATCAAGATGTGTTTTGGCATTTAAGCCTCTATAATCAATGCACAACCTGAAACTTCCATCCTTTTTGGGTACAACAACAACAGGCGATGCCCATGGTGACAGATGGTTGTATGATCTTTTTGCTCAAAAATTCCTGAATTTCCTCATCAACAAATTTCTGTTTGTCAATGGACAGTCTGTATGCCCTTTTTCTGACTGGCCGTTCATCAGTGGTTATAATTCGATGTTTGACTATACTAGAATGTCCAATCTCTTTTGAGCATACAGTAGGCCAGTCAAGCAACAGTCGTTCCAATTTTTCCTTGTATGATGGTGTAGTCTCTGCTTCAAGGGTTAGTCTTTGTATGGATTCAAGCACTGTGTCATCAACGGTAGGTGTGGGTATGGCCAAGTAAAAGTAGACTGATGAAGAA
>NW_015549770.1:49253-57933 GCF_001515605.1 Sinocyclocheilus anshuiensis
ACATTGATCAACTCGTCCCTCCAATGCATTGAATCTATCAGTAAAGTGTTCAATAAAGTTGGTAACGGAATCAGAAAACGTCTCTCTCTCTGCTGCAAGTGGTGGGGGTGGTGGAAAAACATACTCCGAGCCATCAACTATGCTGTCTTCACCTTCATTTTCAGAATCTATATATAGATCACTAAAGGTAGTTATTAAATCTTTGAGGGTTTCTCTAGGTGTTGCGAATGAAGCAGATGTAAAATCTACCTTTGGCACACACTCATCCTTATCCAGAGCTTTTTGACCTGCCATTATATTTCCATCCTTTTTGGGTACAACAACAACAGGCGATGCCCATGGTGACAGATGGTTGTATGATCTTTTTGCTCAAAAATTCCTGAATTTCCTCATCAACAAATTTCTGTTTGTCAATGGACAGTCTGTATGCCCTTTTTCTGACTGGCCGTTCATCAGTGGTTATAATTCGATGTTTGACTATACTAGAATGTCCAATGTCTTTTGAGCATACAGTAGGCCATTCAAGCAACAGTCGTTCCAATTTTTCCTTGTATGATGGTGTAGTCTCTGCTTCAAGGGTTAGTCTTTGTATGGATAAAACAACAAATAAATGCTTCTCATTCATTTACCTCTTTTTATTTTTCAAACCCCTTAATACAACAAACATACATATTTCGATAACATAAACTCAGGACAGCAGACAAGTCAAAATCGTATCTGTTCTGATGTGATGACGATGACGACAATGATACAGTTGCTGAATGTTCATTCCACACAGTGTAGAAATCAATGTCCATGAAATCCAATGTCTAAGAATACCATCCAAAAATGTCCCCAGTGCAACACGTAATCCATGGTGTAGATCTCAGTCCAAACACTGAGCAAGTCTTTAAAGTCACATTTGTGGAATAACCCGGTTCCAGAATCCACAACAGTTGCCAACATAATTCACAGCCTCAAAACCCACTTTAAAGTCATCCTTATGATGCATGTCAAAAACAGGCATATGAATACAAGGATAAATCCAACAGAATGTGGAGTCCTTCTAAATAAAATGAAATAAATCACATTAGAAAAATAACTACCCATAAATTACCCAAAAGCATTCAATCAATACAAAACAAGAAACAATGCTTACTTCAGATTGAGCATAAAACTCAAGGTTTCTCAATCAGGACAAGTGATTGTTTGGAGCCATAAGCCATGCTTACTTCCCTCCATTACGAATCTGACTTCTTCTACTCCCTACACCCATTTTATATCTGAGAGTATAGCTCCATGTTGCCCCCTCATGGTGGGTAGTACAATTACAATATAAAAAACATGCTAACAGGTTTGTGACCGTTAAAATGTGTTCTTACCAACACACCAGTGCGGATACAAATCCCCCTGTTCCAGCACAAATACAGTCCTTACCTAATCTCCATAACAATCTGATCATTATCTAGTCTCGTGTATACTCCATATAGCTAAAGCTGCAAATTCAACTCCTTGTTACAAATGTGGTAGAACCATCACTTCTACCACAAAAGATTGTTTTGTAAATAATCTTCCTGACTTGTCTCAATTCCTCAGCATATAATAATAGCTCAGAAAAACTTGATGGTGTAACAGAAACTATTAGCTCTCTCTTTTCTAGCACTTTAGATACGGTTGCTCCTTTACGCTTAAAGAAGATTAAGGAAAACAGTTCGATACCGTGGTATAATAAGTACACTCGCACTTTAAAGAGAGCAGCCCGGAAAATAGAGCGCAGCTGGAAGAAAACAAAACTAGAGGTATTTCATATTGCATGGCAGGAAAGTACTTCTACTTATAGAAAAGCTCTAAAAACTGCTTGATCTACTTACTTTTTGTCTCTCTTAGAAGAGAACAAACACAACCCCAGGCATTTATTCAATACAGTGGTTAAATTAAGGAAAAATAAAGCATCAACAGACGGAGACCTTTCCCAACAGCACAACAGTAATGACTTAATTAACTTTTTACTTCAAAGATTGATACTATTAGAGATAAAAAATTATAACCATGCAGCCGTCAGCCACAGTATCGCATCAGATAGTTAGGTGTGCTATTTGATAGTAATCTTTCCTTTGAAAACCATGTTTCTAGCATTTGAAAAACTGAATTTTTTCATCTTAAAAATATCTCAATTACAACCTATGCTCTCAATGTCAGATGCAGAAACGTTAATTCATGCGTTCGTGACCTCAAGGTTAGATTATTGTAATGCTTTATTGGGTGGTTTCTCTGCGTGCTTAATAAACAAACTCCAGCTGGCCCAAAATGCAGCAGCTAGAGTTTTTACCAGGTCAAAAAAATATGATCATATTACAATAATTTTATCACCTCTACACTGGTTACCTATTAAGTTCTGTATTGATTTCAAAATATTGCTACTGACCTATAAGGCACTAAATGGTTTAGCTCCTGTATATTTAACTGATCTTCTTATGCCCTACAATCCATCACGCTCTTTAAGGCCGTCAGCCACAGTATCGCATCAGATAGTGCACTATAGATCCCTTGAGGAACAATTCCACTCATTCTTTGCTATAGGACAGGAAGAATTGTAGAAACTTGTAAAATCATCAAAACCTACAACATGTATGTTAGACCCTATTCCATCTAAGCTACTAAAAGAGGTGCTTCCAAAATTCAGCAGCTAGAGTTTTGATAATACATAGAATATCAAAATCAACTGCGGGCGGCAGATCCTTTTCCTATTTAGCGCTCAAACTCTGGAACAATCTACCTAGCATTGTTCGGAAGGCAGACACACTCTGTCAGTTTAAATCTAGATTAAAGACCCATCTCTTTAACCTGGCATACACATAATGCACCATCACATTTCTATAATTCATATCCATTAAAGGATTGTTAGGCTGCATTTATTAGGTCAAACGGAACCGGGAACACGTCCTATAACATCCGATGTACTTGTTACATCGTAAGAAGAATGGCATCTACACTAATAGTAGTCTCTTTCATTCTTATTCTGAGGTCAGCATAGCCACCCAGATCCAGTCCACTAGATGCGCCGCAGAGACAGATCCCCTGTGAAGACCTCATCACCTCGACAACCATCGGCACAAGACCACAGAAGTCATAGATCCTCTTCTGATTATTATTAATTCATCAAGGTCTTTAGGATATGTCCCTAAAACCTTCAACTTGGCTGTTATTAAGCCTCTCATTAAAACACAACTTGATCCAATAGAATTATTTAATTACAGACTGACCACAAATCTCAATTTTCTGTCAAAAATACTATAAATGGCAGTATCCTCTCAGCTATGTTCCTTCTTAGAGAGAAATGGTATCTCTGAGGATTTCCAGTCAGGATTTAGACGAACATTATTTTGAGTAGACTACAAAATTATGTTAGCATTAATGGAATTGCATTGTCATGGTTCAAATCTTACTTATTCGACCGTCATCAATTCGTAGCAGTGAATGACGAGATATCATATCGATCACAAGTACAGTATGGAGTGTCACAAGGCTCAGTACTAGGACCGTTGCTTTTCACACGTTACATGTTACCCTTGGGAGATATCATCAAGAAACATGGTGTTAGCTTTCACTGTTATTCTGATGATACTCTGCTCTATATTTCTTCGTGGCCCGATGAAACATACAAATTTGCAAAACTAACGGAATGAATAGTTGATTTAAAAACTGGATGACTAGTAATTTCCTACTCCTAAATTCTGAAAAAAAACAAAAAAAAAACAGAGGTTTTAATTATTGAACCAAAAACCTCTGCATGTAATAGCCTAAATCACTGTCTAACACTTGATTGCTGCTCTGTTAATTCCTCGTCATCAGTTAAGAACCTAGGTGTGCTATTTGATAGTAATCTTTCCTTTGAAAACCATGTTTCTAGCATTTGAAAAACTGAATTTTTTCATCTTAAAAATATCTCAATTACAACCTATGCTCTCAATGTCAGATGCAGAAACGTTAATTCATGCGTTCGTGACCTCAAGGTTAGATTATTGTAATGCTTTATTGGGTGGTTTCTCTGCGTGCTTAATAAACAAACTCCAGCTGGTCCAAAATTCAGCAGCTAGAGTTTTGATAATACATAGAATATCAAAATCAACTGCGGGCGGCAGATCCTTTTCCTATTTAGCGCTCAAACTCTGGAACAATCTACCTAGCATTGTTCGGAAGGCAGACACACTCTGTCAGTTTAAATCTAGATTAAAGACCCATCTCTTTAACCTGGCATACACATAATGCACCATCACATTTCTATAATTCATATCCATTAAAGGATTGTTAGGCTGCATTTATTAGGTCAAACGGAACCGGGAACACGTCCTATAACATCCGATGTACTTGTTACATCGTAAGAAGAATGGCATCTACACTAATAGTAGTCTCTTTCATTCTTATTCTGAGGTCAGCATAGCCACCCAGATCCAGTCCACTAGATGCGCCGCAGAGACAGATCCCCTGTGAAGACCTCATCACCTCGACAACCATCGGCACAAGACCATGGGAACCAGACAAGTCCTCTGCACCTGTGTTGCAGCCTAGAATTAAACCACACCATGCTGATTTCGTCTGGCCAGAGGAGAACTGGCTCCCCAACTGAGTCTGGTTTCTCCAAAGGTTTTTTTCTCCATTTCTGTCACCGATGGAGTTTTTGGTTCCTTACCACTGTCACCTTTGACTTGCTTAGTTGGGGACACTTGACTAATTGCACAGACACTATTGGAAGAGAGCTGAACTGGATGATGACATCACTGAATCATCACTGAATCATCAATTAATTGACTTTAGCTGAAAAATGACTCTGTTATTGTCTTTTTGCATCATTGACAAACTATTTTCCAGTTTGACACTGTAAAGCTGCTTTGACACAACCAGTATTGTATAAAGCGCTATACAAATAAAGGTGACTTGACTTGACATTGTGTTGATGTACTAACACTAGGGGCACACTTGGAAACCTGTGCATGTTCCGGTAATCCAGTGGGTAGTTCAGTGTTGTGGCAGTAGGGACACAACATCTTGTTCCTTTCATTAGGGAACAGAGATTACAGTAATAACTAGGGCTGTCAACATTAATGCATTAACGCATGTGATTAATTTTATAATCCTTAATGCGTTAAATTAATTTAACGCAATTAAAGCAAAAATTACTGAAGCACAATTTCTATTCTAACCTTTTAACCCAATTTTGCTTCTTTGCTTGAGATCAGATCATTTTAAGCCACTAAACTCTCCAAAACAGCCCTAATATAAAGGAAACAAGGCTGATTACATCAGAGATTGCAGAGAGAACAGAGACTAGTGTTGCATTTTCAGTGAATTATTCATTCCAGTGTGTTTCGCTTTTAAACACAAGCTCTGTCATATTCTGTGATTGTCTCTGAAGACCGCGAGCCGTCACACATCGCTCTGTGTTAAGTACAGAGTGAACGGATAGTCAACACATCACACCACTGTATGGCCAGATGAGACACAAACTAAGTTTTCTCGGCTGGATAACCAGTCTCACTAGTAAAGTTTTGATGGATGAAGACTGCAATCAAGGTTAAGACAAGTGCAGTGGCATACAGGAGTTGTACAGTAAGCACGTGTGAGCCCGTTTTATATTAATGCGTGTATGAGTGCTCTTGACACACTGATCGCTCATTGTATTTATGCACAGGCACAGACATTTCCGTACATTCATGTTTGTTCCACACACATTCACGATAATGATTTGATTTATCATGTGTATGTTGCTGTGTTTAGTTATTCTGAATGGATCCGTGTACTGTAGTAAATATATGCAGTCAGCAGGCGGTTGGTTTAGGGGTTTTTTGGCATCACCATGTAGTCCTGTTCGGTATGGCAACTTGACTTCTCTAAAATGTAAAAAAGCTATTTGCTGTTGCACTGTACACATGCTATCAATTCTGATTGTTTTTTTTTAAGCATTTGTTTTTCTTTCATATGTGCTTATAAGGGCTCCTTGTATCATTTGATTCTTTGGTGTCCTTTTGGAGTTTCTAAGTGTCCTTTTTTGGAAAGACATCTAAATTTATCTTGAAAAAAGCTTGCTTAAAATACAGATTTTTGAGAATCACCCTTCAATCTTTTGGTTTACTTTACTGGATATAGCAAAATAAACATTTAAAACAAGATAAATGGTCTATGCTTAATTTCATGAAGTGTGCGATTAATCACGATTAATCACAGAAAAAGGGTGTGATTAGATTAAATGTTTAATCTATTGACAGCCCTAGTAATAACCAAGACATTCCCTATCTGTCACTCAATTTGAGGTTGTGTCAATGTACTGACACTAGAGGTCCCTATGAAAAGGGTAACAAGTGCACTCACAACTTCATGACCTGCCTAGTACCCTTCATACCATGTGGTGACCAAAAGGACAGTACTTACAATGGGAATAGGTCACCTTTTCTGTTCTTTTGTTGTTGCTGTTTGGAAAAAAAAAAAAAAACACCGCTATCTGCAGAACAGAGCATTGGGGAAGCACACTATGGAGAAAGAAGACTATGGAGACCACATCCTGGCCAATGGGAGGGAAGTACCACATGTGGAAAGAAGTCCCAGTGATAGGTCGCACATAGAAAGAGCGGAACTACTACAAACAGAGCTCTGCCTATGGGAAGACACAGGTTTACTCTCAGGGAAACCATATCCTGGACAATGTATCGTATGGTATTGCCATCAGGGAGTCACTACATATGGAGGACCTAGCCCACTATAATGGCTGACCTGAAAAGAGCATGCTTCATGAGTACTGAGCCTGGCATCAAATTCCTTTACTGAATTCAACTGCTGCATGATGCTGGAGACTTACCATCCACTGCATCATGATGTGCCACTATAGCGGCCACATACACTTTCAGGGTGGAAGGGAGTAGCCGACCCTCCAAACTCTCCTGCAGGAAGGAAATAACTGACTCACCTGTGCATCTCTGTGGGTCTTCCCTTCAGGAATCAAACCAGTTAGTAATCAGATTTGACTCATAGAGGGGGCTCTAGCCTGAGTAATGGTGTCTATCACCGCTAGTGATAGCAAACTCAAGTCTTCCACGCCTCATCCAGGGCCCAGTCACAGAGGTTCAAGAAGTCTGGGCACAGGTGCCACATTGTGCCCATCCCTGAGAAAGAAAGTTCTTCCTCAGGGGAATTCACCAGGGAGGGGCTATCGCAAAGTGAATGAGTTTGGGTGGGCCAGTATGGCACAACCAACAGGACCTGTCCCATCCTCGCACAATGTTGGTGCAATTAGGCTCACTGGAAGAAATGCATATTTGCACAGAACCCAGCTGCATGCCAGCATGTCTATGCCAAGGGGAGCAGGGAATCTCGGTCAGGGAATCCCACAGTGGGCAGTGGTAGTATTTATGGGAATCAAACGGGTCTACCTGTGCTTTGCCAAAAATGAATGTTTACAATAGTCTTTTTAGAACTGCTTTACAGCAGAATTGAATTTAGTTTGCATCACTGAATCAGTATTTTCTTGTTTATCACTGTAAATCTGTTTTAACCCCTTAGCTGTAAAAGATTGGTGACGGCCCCAGATGATAATTGTTGTTTCACTTTCACAGCACGTTAAAACATCACACTCTTACTTCATCTGGACAAACTGTGCATCAGTAGAAAGATTAAAGACTTTAGCTTCGATATTTGACCACTGTTTTGATAAAACATTGTTGCAGTGACAGCAATGTAGTAATTTATGTCAGGAGTGCAAAATAATAAATCGGTATCTGTCATATTTAGAATAGAAATTCACCACGCATTCATATTCAGTCACGTCTGCAGCGGTTTATTTGTGTTCACATAGCTTCACTGAACAGCGTCAATAAGGGATTATAGTCCAAAGATGCATATACATATATATATATATATATATATATACTCATGTATACTTCATATTTCTTCAGACAGAATAATCATTTCTATTCATTTTCCACTGATTTACGCGATCTGATGATAATTAGCCATTCCCTGGGCTGTCTCTGTGTGTTTACTCTTCCGTGCTCGCACTCTGACTGACAGAGACCTGATTCGTCCATCGCCTGTTAATCATAACTGCGCATCATATCCCGCCCCGTCTCATCCTGTGATGCATTTCCTTCACTTTTTCATAACAAGAATGTGTACATCTGAAATGCTAATTTGTGCAGCGATATAAAAGGCTATAAATAGCATATTTTTACAACAGTAAACAACCAAATTCCACATGTGATCGCAAAAGGTCACTACAAAGTTATTACAAACACTCGATGGTGGTTTAAAGTGAGTTTTGAGTAAAAGTGTACTAATAATCTCATAAATTGTATTATGTAGCTTGATGCTAATGTTAGCTCTAATGCAGCTGCAGAACAGGTGCAGTTCTTCTTCATAATGTATTTTGTCATAATAATTGACGTAAGGTCGCAAGAAAATGTTTTGTTGTATTTTTTTAGAAAGACTTTTGATAATACACTGAACAAAATTATAAACGCAACACTTTTGTTTTTGCCCCCATTTTTCATGAGCTGAAAAATAAATTGTGCAGTTTTACTGTATTGAGGGGTCCGGGGGCGTCCGAAAACCAGTCAGTATCTGGTGTGACCACCATTTGCCTCACGCAGTGCAACACATCTCCTTCGCATAGAGTTGATCAGGTTGTTGATTGTGGCCTGTGGAATGTTGGTCC
>NW_015549770.1:59892-63100 GCF_001515605.1 Sinocyclocheilus anshuiensis
CGATACTCGTATCGTCAAATCTCTGTGACGATACATCGTCGTATCGATATTTTGAACACAGCACTAGTTGTGATTGGCACCACTTGGTGCCTGGTCGGGAAATGTCATGCCCCTTACCATAGCCGCCTGCAAGCTTCAGTGGAAATATTGTGTCAAAATCAAATCAATTTGAGCGCGATTTAACCCCTTAGCTGTCAAAGATCGGCGATGGCCCCAGATTATTGTTGTTTCACTTTCACAGCACGTTAAAACACACACTCTTACTTGATCTGGACAAACTGTGCATCAGTAGAAAGATTAAAGTCTCTAGCTTCGATATTTGACCACTGTTTTGATAAAACATTGTTGCAGTGACAGTAATTTAGTAATTTATGTCAGCAGTGTAAAATAATAAATCGGTATGTGTCATATTTAGAATAGAAATTCACCACGCATTCATATTCAGTCACGTCTGCAGCGGTTTATTTGTGTTCACATAGCTTCACTGAACAGCGTCAATAAGGGATTATAGTCCAAAGATGCATATACATACATATATATATATATATATATACTCATGTATACTTCATATTTCTTCAGACAGAATAATCATTTCTATTCATTTTCCACTGATTTACGCGATCTGATGATAATTAGCCATTCCCTGGGCTGTCTCTGTGTGTTTACTCTTCCGTGCTCGCACTCTGACTGACAGAGACCTGATTCGTCCATCGCCTGTTAATCATAACTGCGCATCATATCCCGCCCCGTCTCATCCTGTGATGCACTTCCTTCGCTCTTCCGCATTGATTTCTGACCACAGCAAACACAGAGAAACGTCTGTACCCACAAAATATCCAAATAATAAACACACGATTACGATAGTATATGGTTTGTATGTGATTTTCTTGAGATTTGGGATATTTTCATAACAAAAAAGAATGTGTACATCTGAAATGCTAATTTGTGCAGCGATATAAAATAAATAGCATATTTTAACAACGGTAAATGACCAAATTCCACATGAGATCGCAAAAGGATGTTATTACAAACACTCGATGGTGGTTTAAAGTGAGTTTTGAGTAAAAGTGTACTAATAATCTCATAAATTGTATTATGTAGCTTGATGCTAATGTTAGCTCTAATGCAGCTGCAGAACAGGTGCAGTTCTTCTTCATAATGTATTTTGTCATAATAATTCACGTAAGGTCGCAAGAAAATGTTTTGTTGTATTTTTTTAGAAAGAATTTTGATAATAGGCCGGTAAATGTCTACTGCATCTGCATCTAGACATCAATAGAGGCCAAAAAAATCCACCAGTGCCAATTGAAATACTGACCACCAATATACTAGTGTGCTACATTCCCAATTATTAGTGAATTCTTTATTATGGTAATATTTGTGTAAAATGTGTTCAGCATCAATATTATATCCAATACCAGCACTCCAGATGCCTATCCATGTTGGCCATTGAAAACTCCATTAGTGCCAACTGAAATACTGGCCACCAATAGTGCTACATCGCCAATTATTGGTGAATTTCAGTAAATATTCAAGTAAATATTGTGTAAAATGTGTTCAGCCAATTTCTTGTATTATGTAGTTATCTACATTATATCAGATACTGCACTTCAAATCTCTAGATATCAATATTGGCCATTGAAAAATCCATCAGTGCCAACTGAAATACTTAGTTTTATAGAAGTACTACTGTAAATTGCCATTTAACAGCTGCTTTATCCAAAGTGGTAAACCAGCTAAACCAACCTGAAGCTGGGTTTGTGATAGTTTGCATCTTGGGAAGATCTAACCAACAACCTTTAACAAGTACGCCACATCCTCCCAAACAAATAATCCCAGTCAAACCAATCCAGCCATTCAAGATGAGGCATTTAAAAAACATGCTACCCCCAAAAAAGACAAATTACAGACAGTGCCTGTTTCGTTGAAAGTAAGACTCCAATAAATCAATCAGCTCCTACATCATGACTGCGTCTGAATGTTGTCACATGTTATTGACTGTAAAATGCTAGTCATAGTAAAAAGCCAATCTTACTGTCTTGATGCAGGTGCTCCAATCTCAAGGAGAAAGAGCCTTCCTGTGCCGAGAGGCCTTTCCTTACACGGAGACACTCAACACTCTCAACACCACGAGCCAATCAGCAGCTCCGGCTCAAGGGTCAAACACACAACGCTCCACAGAAACACAACACCTCTACCTCACACTCACAGAGTACTGTATAATAAATTACATTTAGTAAATTGCTAAAAATACAGCTAAACATTCTAATTTTACAGAAAAAATCTAGTTCCTTCAACCTCAAAATAAATCCAAATATCTCCCCCTCAAACAAACCAACAGTTCAGAGAGACTCTGAAATATGCACTCAACTAGTGTCCCAAAAATTAACCTATCATTTTGTTATTTAGACGCCATTTCTTATAAGGATGAGAGCCAACAACAACAACAAAAATGTGCTCTAACCAGTATTTCCAAGCCTTTTTCTGGATGTGCGCCAACAGTACACTCTTCAAACTCTTCATAATTGACTCTTTGCTAGATTTAATATTAATTTTTAAAGTGTAGCAAAGTTTTTTTATATTTCCATTTAAAATAAATTAATATAGATTTATAACACCGTACTTTGTTTTATATTTCCTTAGCATTCAGTTTCAGAAAACTAGTTAACACTGCTTTGTGTTTCTAATTTTGACATTTGAAAATGTGCACAATCTGAACGTTTTCAAAATTTGAACATTTTTATTTTTCAAATTTGAAAATTTTCTCTCCTCTGACCAATGTAATCAATCTCTTGATATTTTTTCCTCTTTTGAAAAGTCACAGAAGCACTATCTTAGATTTTTTTTCCAAATTACAAACTGGAGCACAAAAAACTATTTTTGGTGTAGTTTCAACAACACTATAGAAGTTTACCAAACCTGTGCTACCCAGAGTTTATAATGACTTCCGCTTCTGAGAACCCTAGAAAGGGTAGGGGTAGGGTTAGGTTAGGTTTATTTTTATTTTTGCTTTTATGTTTGAGCTAATATATCTCTATTATCATAACAGTTGGAGTAATTTGGATTCTTGAACAGTAAACTTTGAAGTGTCAGCTTTGTGAATATATGTTGATTATGTATCTAGTCAGAAAGACTCATGAGCAGCAACCTTTCAATTTTGGGTATGTAATTTGTGTCTCCATGCCAAAAAGGGGGGGGGGGGGGGGGG
>NW_015549770.1:64720-66915 GCF_001515605.1 Sinocyclocheilus anshuiensis
AGAGAGGGGGGGGGGGGGGGGGGACAGCAAAGGGGTTAAAACAATCTGTATTGTATAAAGTGTTATAAAAATAAAGGTGACTTGACTTTGTTAAAAAGAAGATACCTGATCAAGAGGCAGCAGAATAGAGCAACTGTTAAGCATTGTTTAGAGCAGTGATCCTCAAATTTGGCTCGCGAGATCCACTTTCCTGCAGTGTTTAGCTCTACCCTAATCAAACACACCTGAGTTTGCTAATAAATGTCTTCAGGATCATTAGAAAATAGGCTTGTTTGAGATGCCCCTCGCCTCGCCTGAAATGTAGGCGAGAGCAGGCGGCTGCAGTGAGGGGAGGAGTAAAACAAACGCAGTCAAGACAGACAGTTTTGAGCTCTTGAAGTGGAAGATAATTACGAGATCAAAGGC
Source organism: Sinocyclocheilus anshuiensis (assembly GCF_001515605.1). Taxonomy (NCBI): domain Eukaryota; kingdom Metazoa; phylum Chordata; class Actinopteri; order Cypriniformes; family Cyprinidae; genus Sinocyclocheilus; species Sinocyclocheilus anshuiensis. The sequence goes on from NW_015549770.1 coordinate 65,126, forward strand.
AGATATTGCGTTATTCACACTCACGTGCTGTGTTGCTAATTAACATTATATAATTTCAGCTCTCTTGTTTTTATATGAAAATAAATAAGATGAACAAGACACTCAAAGTGCTTGCTATTTAATTCCATATATGAAAGGCGTATTTATCATCCATTTTTACTTTAATACAAACATGTATTTTAGATTTTTATAGAAATATGACAACTATCGCATATCTCACACAGAGATCGCATAGTGTCGCATAGTGTCATAGTGTTTGGGAATATTCAAGCATAATTTAAATACATAATCACATGAAATCAGATAAAAACATTAAACATTTTAGAAGAGAATGCAGCATCACAGTTGTCTGAACCAATGAGCATTAAGCTATGTCGTCAGTCAGTCGTTTCCCATCATGCTTTTGATCAGCGCAGTCGGTGGAGAGCAACTGCGCTCGGCTGCACAATCCGACACAGCCGCCTCGCCGCCGCTTTTTGTTTTTTGGCACACGTCAGCGTGACATCAGAGCAAGTCAGACGTAACACGGACACTTTCCTAACCGGCACGCATCTCGCGGTAATCGGTTCTGTGCAGATTTTGCTCATCTCAAACAAGCCTATTCACAGGTAGGTTTGTTTGATTATAGGGTGAGCCAGATTTGAGGATCACTGGTTTAGAGCATGGATGTCCAAACCTGTTCCTGGAGTGCCACAATCCAGCAGTGTTTAGATTTAACCCTAATTAAACACACCTGAACCAGTTAATCAAGGACTTCAGACTCACTAGAAACTTCTAGGCAAGTGTTTTGAAGCAGGTTGGAGCTAAAATCTGCAGGAGAGTAGAAGATGATGATTCAAAAGTATATAAAAGAACACCGTTTACTAAAGAAAATAACAGTAGGTAATCCAAACAGTATGCCAAGCTACGAAAATGTACATTGCACAAACAATACCGGACAACTGAAGTGGGAACAAAGAGGAGCTTAAATACACAGAGATAACAAACTAAAAGGTGAACAGGTGTGCTGATTAATGAATGTCCATGGTGACTGATGAGTGGCCGAAAACTAGAACAAAGGATGCAGGAAGGTGATGTAAAACAAGCTAAAAGTCCATGACAATGGAACTAAAAGAACATAATGGTGACACTCTACAAAATACTTTTTTTAGGGAAAAACAGAGAAAGACACAGCATTTGGAAGCAGTGAAAGGTCTTAATGCAGCACAAGTTAAAATGCAGGTGTTCGATCAAGAGAAAGCCATACAAGAAGAGTGGAAAGACATCCCGAAAACGTATCCCATAAAAGAAGCTGTGACCACCTCCTTGAATTAAAGTACAGCAGAGTTTGTAAAGGTGCTGGTAGCCTCTTTATGTGCGAACAGAATATCAGTTCCTGAACCTTCAGTGGGGATCAATTGAAGTACAGTAACTGGAAACTCTCCTTTTTGAAACACTAATCAAGCCAGAAGAACATTCAAAATGAAAAGACATACTACCTCCTTAGGTATGTAAGTGGATAAGCTAAGAAAGCACTTGATGACTATTTACTCAGTACTGCATCTGCCTATGTTGCTTCATGATAAATTTTGGAAGAGAGATAGTATTTACAATTTAAAATGACACTTTTGGAAACCCATTTACAATTGTGAAATAGTACAGAGATTAGTTCCAAGTGTGGCCAGAGATGTGATCTAAGGACAGCTCAGAGAATTTGTTGATTTTCATTATAGATTTCTTCATAGATGTTGATTTTCCTCATCCAACAGATAAAAAATAAATAAATAAATAAATAAATAAATAAATAAATA
>NW_015549770.1:66925-74023 GCF_001515605.1 Sinocyclocheilus anshuiensis
AGCAATAAATGTAATATTAGAGGCTTACCCTAGTGAACTGGGATAAGTTATTTGAATTTGAACATGCTTTATGTATTCACTTAATAAAGACTTTTTTTTTTTTACACCAAAATGATCTTCAATAGTGGAGTTTTAACTGTCAAATTTAAAATTTTGTACAATATTTATTAGCCTTACTGTTTAAACATATGGTTGATCTTAGACAATTTAATGTCTGGACATGTACATTCAATCACATTATCACATGCAATTCCTTTTCATAATAAATGTGTTTATAAAATAAATAATTTCAAGACAGCTGTACTGGAATTGAAAAAGAAAAACCCATCATTATAATGTAGTAAAAAAAAGTCATAATAAAATAATTTCCAAATCATTCATATTACCAATATATCTGTGGTCCTCTATTATAAATTATATTTTAGTTTCAGTTTGAGAATGCCACAAGACGTTTTGTCTAACTGTGTATTGTAATGTGCAATCTAAATGCAGTTTTAATTGTGTTAAAGATACTTTCTGATAATGTGCAAAATGGCTTTGAGCAAAAGAGCATAATAAATATTTAAACAATGCAGTGAGGCATGATTTCAGTATTTGTGTTAATTGCTTGAGACCACATCAACAGTGAGTTACTAGGCTGTGGCAGACAAGGTGTTCCACCCTCTGAAACAAGATGTATCTATTTTCTGAGCCCTACCAAGGTCAGTGACCTATGACAGACAGACGAGTGGAAACATTATAAACCGTGCAATTTATTCTTAACACCAATAAAAGACAGAGTCCCAAGGAAACAGCATCACAAAAGGCTGAAAAATAGACAATGTCTTAGATTTGTCCCCCCTGGATTTAGAATGTTTTGTCTTCTAGCTAGTCAAAAAATTGCAACAGCCCTATTCCATTTACCTTGTTGACACTTGTATTAATAGCATTTCGGCCAAAGGCAGATGATACTGAATAAGGTATGCAGTGTGTGGATGAACACCCACTAACACCCAGGGGCACAGCAGCTGCGGGGGAAGGGGGGGGGGGACATATTCCCCGCACTTTTAGAAAAAGGTTATTCTGTCCCCCGCACTTTGTTTTTACCCACCACCGATATTTTGATATTTCTGCCTGTGTTCTCTGATTTGTTTTTTGTTTTGTTTTTAGATTTTAGTTAACTAACATTCAGCCATTCACAAGGCAAATCATCTCTTGGGCGCATCTGTCATGAGCTTCAAATCTCCTGTTGCTCTGCGATTTCACTTTGCTCTTTTGGCGGTTTGGGGGTAAAATGCGCCCCAGAAAAAAACCAGAGGACGCTTACGTCCTTTTTCAAACACTGTAAATATGTGTTATGTCATGACAACACGAATCACACGATCAAATTTCTACGATATTATTTGACCTAACGGGGCATCTACACCGGATGCAAGTGATGCGACCATGCGATGCGACAAAAGAACCCATGAACAACTCATGTGACGCATCACGTCGCGCCGGATCCAGTGTGTATTATATGCTCTCCTACTTGTGAGTCGATTTGGATAAAAGTGTCTGCTAAATGAGTAAATGTTCACTCGCGTCTGGAGTAGAATTATCCTTTCCCAATAAAGCAAAGTTGTTTTGCACCGAATATCATATCTAATCATACTTTATCATATTTTAGTACTTTAATTCATTACAGCTGTGTTCTTAACTTTAAATGGTCTGTAGGAAAGGCAGGCTGTCACGTCACTGAGAGAGAGAGGGGAGGACAGTTGCTTGACCTCTCCAGAATGTATACAGGTGAGATTTGTTGAAAGAAGATAATTATTTTAAGGCAGTGTTTTTTTCTTTCTTTCTTTTTAACTGGGACTACTTGCTTTAAGGAATTTGTTTTAAGGAATTAAACATTAATATATATATATGTATATGTGTTAAATAAAATTTGTTGTATAGGTAAAGGCAGTGTGTTCCAATAGTTTTTAAAGATACTTTTTTGTCCAACTGTTAAGAATTAGGATAACAGTTATCGTTTAAGTGTAGTGTAACTGAAATATTGTGTATAAAATATCTTTATTTCATAAAAATAAAGTATAGATGTCCACAGTGGTCTCAAAGTCCCAAGTAGTTATTTTTAAATTGGGGTTAGAGTTAGTGTTTTTGAGTCTGATATCATAAGAAAATAATTCCCTGTAAGCTGTCTTGCTTCCTGTAAGCTATCATGGCATGTTCCCAAAATTGCCATTAGGGTGCTCTAAAACACGACAATTGGTATTCTATCTAGAATTTATTATGTGAACATGAATGTACTTAATTTGTACATTATGTACATAACTTGTTTGGCCGTTGAGGGTCACATCAACTGACAGCTGTCCCCCCCCCCACTTTTAACATGGCTGCTACACCAATGTGTTGCATTAATTTTGCAGTTGTCCATGATGTGCTAATTGCTAAGGTATGCTCTTCTCTTATTGTTGGTACACAAAATAATGTTTTTGTAAGAATCCACCCGTCGGCCCAAAAAGCGGAGTCCAGCGGCCTGGTTGAAGGTTTGATGAGTGTTCGCTCTTTTCTCGCGCTTCTGAAAAAATCACATGATTTATCAAAACTTTGGTTTCTAATTTAATTATGACTCCTTTCTCGTTTAAATCTGACTCCAATTTCAAGTGTTTATTGAATACAAATTGCAATAATACATGTATTTAGATTGGGACATATCAACCAGTAATTTAATTTCATTTCATTTCCAGTAACGGACGGTAGAAAGTTCAGCAATGAATGGTATGTGATTTATGACAGAATATAGTTCCACAACTGATCGTTTATTTTTTCCTCACGTGTCTCGCCTTTGGTAACAACGATTCAAAACGGAAACATTTCAAGTGACACGGGAAAAAGAAATGGAAAACAGAATCCCAATGACTGATTTGCAACTTTCCCTTAAATACTAACAGAACAAAAGGGCCATAAACATTTATTCTCGACCCCAAACAGATTACATCTGTGTATGGGGGATGAGAAGCCTCTCTAGAAGCTGTTCTCGCGCCCAAGTGGTCACACCTGGTGTAGAGCAATGTTTATCAGATTTTGAAAGGAGACCGCCCACAACAGAAGTACAGAATTCACTTAAGTTTTCAATGTTTCTCATAATATAAGTGACTACTGTGAAATTGAGACCATTTTACCAATCACACAGAGACCTTTAAAATGATACCAAGCATGAATGGGTTAAGATCATGAATTAATAAATGCAGTTTGTAAGTCTGGCAACTTGAGTTTGTGACACTTCTATGTCATGCCGAGGGGGAAAGGAGAGAGCCTAAGGATGGGTGAAGGGACAGATGAGCAAATTGCCTTTCTCCCAGATCTTCCTGTCAGATTAGAAAGTTTATTGTTTTGTTGCATGGCATGTGTGTTGCGAGAGTTCCTGAGTTTTGCCTTCACAAGGAATTAATATCATAAGGAAATAATTTCACTCCTTACAATCCTCCCCTGTTCCCTTGGGGCAAACTCTGAGTGGTCCCTAAGGGACCATAATTAGATGATTTCCGTATGATGTTCATTACAGCCAAAGTCTTTTTAGGACTGGTATCTGTAGTGGGCAGCACTAGTTGATGCATGCAGGAGCAGAGTGGTCGCCTGAAAGAACAACATTAAGACAGGTTGAGGAAAGCACTGCAGAATGCACATCAGTGACATACCCATTCCCCTGAGTGTAGGCATCCTGTGTTGCTGCAGTCTTTTTGTTCAGGTGTGTTTCCACCTGCACTGGCTGTGGTGGTACTCAGTTTGTAGTATTACTTGATGTATCAGGTCCGTTGAGTTGATAAAGTATGAGTTGAAAGTGTCCTTCTGTTCTGGGGAAACATCTGTGTCCAGTGCCGTCCTCCCCAGGATGTTTATCTGACCCGCTGAAAAGCCTTCTGTCACCTTCAGGTAGAAGATGTGATTTGCAGGGTTTGTCAGATCTCCATTGGTGAAGAAATCATTTAACTGACAATGCTCCAATGCGTGCAAGACATCTAAACAACTTCTGAATGACCATGCAATAACTGAACACTGATGACTTTGGTGATGTTGTGGGATGAGAGAAGGGTTATAAGATAAACAAAAATACACAAAATAACAATCATGTCGAAAGTGCGAGTGGTAAATATGGTCTCCATTTTCCAGAGTCAAATATTTAGTGAACTAGTCTCATTTGGTTGCCAGATTTTTTACTACCACTAAGTAATGTAATTTGGATTTAGGTTCTTGGTCTGGATGAATAAAAGGGAAGTAGCAAAATCAATATAACTGGTATATTTACCAGTGGTATGCATAATTAAAATATGTTACATAATTAAACATAGAAATAGACAATTTCATAATTCTCATCATAAAATTGCCTACACTCTAAAAAACACTGGGTTAAAAACAACCCGATTTGGTTTGTTATTAACCCAAGGGCTGGGTAAATATAGGACAGAACCCATCTTGGGTTAAACTTACCCAGCAAATTGGGTTGTTTTTTTAACCGAGCATAATGGGTTGATTTAACCCAGCTAATAGGGTTTATAAATTTTTACTATATTACTATCTTATTTTTTACTTCATACATTAAATAATATTTACAGATTAACTTAAATCCTCTAAACTTTTCTAAAATACTTCACACAACCACTGGTTTGCATGATAATTTCCTTTATTTTCCTTTATTTAACATTTACAGCATTGTTTATATGGTTTTTAATAGGCTATACATATTGCCTATATTTAAACTCGTTTAACAAACATTAGAAGAAAAATTCAACATTAAACAGAAGTAATTCACGTGTAATCGACCAGTCTCTGTTATTCTCTTTCCACCGTAACGGCGCTGGTTCTCGTGCCCGAGCTGGAGTCATGTTCGGCGGGGAACTGCTAACGGACTGCCTCCCTGCGTTTCACTCTAGCCAAAACATGCTGTGACTCTATAACCTGCCAATACAATAAACAGGTCTGAGGACATGTTTTAACATCCAAAGTATTATATTCTGTATCTTTATGAATAAAATCGTTTATTTTATGCAAAGCATCAGGCTTTTCCATCACGCGAAAAGACCGCGACACTCATTAAAGGTGATTCACAACGCGCTCCTGTATGTTGCTCTGCATAAAATGGAACGATATACAGCACAGTAACGATTTTATAGATAAAATAAAATGTACACAAACCTGTATTTTACCGAAGAATGCATCAATTCGATGGCGCTCAGACGGCCACCGGGACAAGACCACAGGAGCCAGTTGAGTCCTCTGCACAATGTGACTTTGCTGCAGCCTGGAATTGAACTGCTGGTTTCGTCTGGCCAGAGGAGAACTGGCCCCCCGACTGAGCCTTGTTTCTCCCAAGGTTTTTTCTCCATTCTGTCACAGATGGAGTTTTGGCTCCTTGCCGCTGTCGCCTCTGGCTTGCTTAGTTGGGGACACTTCATTTCCAGCGATATCGTTGACTTGATTGCACAGATACTATTTAAACTGAACTGAGCTGGATGATGACATCACTGAAATCAATGATGAACTGCCTTTAACTGAAAAATGAGTGTTTACTATTGTCACTTTGCATTATTGACACACTATTTTCTTAATTAATGCTGTACAGTTGCTTTGACACAATCTGTATTGTTAAAAGTGCTATATAAATAAAGGTGACTTGACTTGACTTAACATCACCCATCTCCTATACACAACCATACACACAAACATACAGAACACGCTTTCATTATTACAACCTTCCAAGATCCCTACCTGGCATAATTCATAAGCCTGTCCAGGTCTAAATTATTCACATCATTCAAATCTATCACACATTATTCACCCCATACAAATATATCACACATTATTCACCCCATACATATAGGTTAAAATTAATTATATTTTAGAATTTCATCTCAATTATGGCAAACATTTTTGCAACTTTAGAACTTCTCTCTCGTGAAGAGAAGAGAAGACGCAAAATCCCCGCGATAAATAACTCAACCGCTGGGTTACGTCTGACCCAGGATATGAGTAACACAAAAACTACCAAAACATTGGGTTCTTATGTCTGACCCAGGAGCTGCAAAACAACCCAAACACTGGGTTGTTACATTTGACCCAGGAGCTGGGTAACACAAATACTACCCAAACACTGAAAAAATAACCCCAAAAAAATGACTCAAAAGGCTCAACCCAGCATTTGGGTTAAAAAAATAACCCAGGATTTTTGGAAATTATCCTATTTAGATAAATGTGTATGGTCATTAGACATATGTTGTAAACTAGTGGGCCCCCTAGTCTGCAACAATGCTAATGACTGGACATAATAAATATTTTGTCCTAAGAGACTAGTTGCATTGCTGAATACGTCTCATTTTAGAATTTTTAAATATAATTTGAATCAATTGATGTGTGACTGTAGCCATGCAAGTCCTATGCACATACAGTAAGTTCATAAGACCATAAAATTGCACAAGTTCTTAAAGTTGCAAAAATGTTTGCCATAATTGAGATGAAATTCTAAAAATATAATTAATTTTAACCTATATGTATGGGGTGAATAATCTGTGATATATTTGTATGGGGTGAATAATGTGTGATAGATTTGAATGATGTGAATAATTTAGACCTGGACAGGCTTATGAATTATGCCAGGTAGGGATCTTGGAAGGTTGTAATAATGAAAGTGTGTTCTGTATGTTTGTGTGTATGGTTGTGTATAGGAGATGGGTGATGTCAAGTCAAGTCAAGTCACCTTTATTTATATAGCACTTTTAACAATACAGATTGTGTCAAAGCAACTGTACAGCATTAATGTGGAAAATAGTGTGTCAATAATGCAAAGTGTCAACAGTACACACTCATTTTTCAGTTAAAGGCAGTTCATCATTGATTTCAGTGATGTCATCATCCAGCTCAGGTCAGTTTAAATAGTATCTGTGCAATCAAGTCAACGATATCGCTGGAAATGAAGTGTCCCCAACTAAGCAAGCCAGAGGCGACAGCGGCAAGGAGCCAAAACTCCATCTGTGACAGAATGGAGAAAAAAACCTTGGGGAAAACCAGGCTCAGTCGGGGGGGGCAGTTCTCCTCTGGCCAGATGAAACCAGCAGTTCAATTCCAGGCTGCAGCAAA
>NW_015549770.1:74319-75333 GCF_001515605.1 Sinocyclocheilus anshuiensis
AAATGCTAGAAACGTGGCTTTCTAAGGAAAGATTGCTATCATATAGCACACCTAGGTTCCAAACTGATGACGAGGAATTGACAGAGCAGACATCAAGTCTTAGACAGTGTTCTAGGTTATTACATGCAGAGTTTTTAGGTCCTATAATTAACACCTCTGTTTTTTTCAGAATTTAGCAGTAAGAAATTACTCGTCATCCAGTTTTTAATATCGACTATGCATTCCGGTAGTTTTTCAAATTGGTATGTTTCGCCGGGCCACGAAGAAATATAGAGCTGAGTATCATCAGCATAACAGTGAAAGCTAACACCGTGTTTCCTGATGATATCTCCCGAGGGTAACATGTAAATTGTGAAGAGTAACGGCCCTAGTACTGAGCCTTGAGGTACTCCATACTGCACTTGTGATCGATATGATACCTGTTCATTCACTGCTACGAATTGATGGTGATCATACAAGTCCGATTTGAACCATGCTAATGCACTTCCATTAATGCCAACAAAGTTTTCTAGTCTATTCAAAAGAATGTTGTGGACAATAGTGTCAAACGCATCGCTAAGATCCAATAGAACTAATAGAGAGAAAGAAGGAATATAATTGTGAGGATACTACCTTTTCTAGTATCTTGGACAGAAAAGGGAGATTCGAGATCGGTCTGTAATTAACTAGTTCTTTGGGGTCAGGTTGTGTTTTTTTTGATGAGAGGCTTAATAACAGCCAGTTTGAAGGTTGTTGGGACGTATCCTAATGACAATGATGAATTAATAATAGCCAGAAGACGATCTGTGACTTCTGGAAGCACTTCTTTTTAGGAGCTTAGATGGAATAGGGTCTAACATACATGTTGTTGGTTTAGATGATTTAACAAGTTTATACAAATCTTCCTCTCCTATAGTAGAGAATGAGTGGAAATGTTCCTCAAGCGATCTATAGCACACTATCTGATGCGATACTGTAGCTGACGGCTGCATGGTTACAATTTTATCTCTAATAGTATCGATCTTGGAAGTAAAG
>NW_015549770.1:75435-78308 GCF_001515605.1 Sinocyclocheilus anshuiensis
CTTTCCCGCCAAGCAATACGAAATACCTCTAGTTTTGTTTTCCTCCAGCTGCGCTCCATTTTCCGGGCTGCTCTCTGTAGGGTGCGAGTGTGCTCATTATACCACGGTGTCAGACTTTTTTTCCTTAATCTTCCTTAAGCGTAAAGGAGCAACTGTATCTAAAATGCTAGAAAAGAGAGAGTCCATAGTTTCTGTTACATCATCAAGTTGTTCTGAGGTTTTGGATATGCTAAGGAATTGGGATAAATCAGGAAGATTACTTACAAAGCAGTCTTTTGTGGTAGAAGTGATGGTTCTACCATACTTGTAACAAGGAGTAGAATTTACAGTTTTAGCTATATGAAGTTTGCACAAGACTAAATAATGATCTGAGATATCATCGCTTGGCTGCATAAGTTCAACATCATCAACATAAAATTCCATGTGACAGTTTTAAATCTAGAGTATGATTTCGACAATGAGTAGGTCCTGACACGTGTTGTCTAACCCCAATAGAGTTCAGAATGTCTATGAATGCTGGTCCCAGTGCATCTTTTTCATTATCAACATGGATATTAAAATCACCAACAATTAAAACTTTATTTGCAGCCAGCACTAACTCGGATATAAAATCAGCACATTCTTTAATAAAGTCTGTATGGTGCCCTGGTGGCCTGTATACAGTAGCCAGTACAAACATCACAGGGGATATATCATTAACATGTGCTTCTCTGGATAATGTTATATGAAGCACCATTACTTCAAATGAGTTATACTTGAAGCCCACCCTCTGAGAAATACTGAAAACATTGTTATAAATTGAAGCAACACCTCCCCCTTTACCAAATGCACAAGGTGATGTCTAGCGTACCATAATCTGTGTTGTTTAATTTAGTTCCGGTGATGTACACCGGGAGGCCATATAAATACTTGTGCTGTGCTATGAGGTGTGGATGACCCCCTTAAGTATCTTTGCACCCATCTCCTTGTTGTGTGTGTGCAAGTTGGTGTAAGTGTAAGATATCCTTGTGGAATTTGTCCCTCAGAGATGGCAGCAGTCAGTCTGAAAGAGAAACAGACAGAGAGAAAATCAGTTTAATCTTGAGCTTTTTCACAAATTGCTTGAAGACTGGTGGATCTTAATTTTCCTGTAATGGCCACAGCCACACAGTTATTGTAGGTGGTTGTAATCTAAGATTGCATGCCATCAGGAGAAAATGTGTTTTAGTTTACAAAGACATATATCATTATCATGATCATGTTTTGTAAACAAAAGGCCAAAACAAACTGAGTGTCAATGGTCAGATCTAAAAGCTAGTGTTTCAGCACAGTTTAAGTACGTTGCACTTTAAGCTACTGTTACAGCTGAGTTTACACAGTCTGCTGTGTTGCAGGTATTATGACACCCAGATCTGCTGGGGAAAATCTCTTTAAATTATACTGTTTACACTAGTCAGATCTGTGTTCAGGGCATTAGTTTGCCAGTTTTGGTGCTGTACTCTCAGCTTAGCAATTGGCATTTTCTTATTCTAGTCATACATTTGACCATTTCCATCTCTGCAGTCTGTAAAGATTTGTGAATATCTGCCTGATTTTAACATTACACACAACTTTAATCACATGTCCAGTCAAAATTAGCTCTCTGATCAGATTCTTTGTGAGCTAGTGCTCCCAGAGAGGCATGATTTAGTTAGACACGTGCACCACTGTGTTTGTGGTTTTGTTGCAAGGAAAAAGACAAAACTTGTACCTACCCTTGTTACTGGGTTGCAGGACAATGAAATAAAATTTAACTCATTTTATGGCCTTGGATGGATTTGGCCTATTTGAAGATATTGCAATCAGATTAATAATTTTAGTTGGTAAATTATGGACATGTTAATTATTTATCATTGAAGATTTTTGCACAAATAAAAGATAAGGAAGTTCTTTCTCATTACTTGGATAATTCTTCCTTTCATTTTCCTTTCTTAACAATTCTTGCTTCTAACCACCTTCTGTTTTTCCCTTTCCATTCTTCCAACACTAATAGTGCTCTCAACTTCTTTCTACTGTAGCGAATCAGCTCAAAGGGGAAATATGAATAATTAATTATAACTAGTTATAATTAATTATAAATATTTAGATCCGCTGTAAGTATTTACGGTAACACTTTCTATGAAGCCCATATTTATAACACATTATAAGGGTATTCTTAAGGCATTATAATTAATGCATAATGCATTATAAAATACCTTATAATATGTTATATTATCTTATAAATAATCATAACAACAATTATAATACATTATGTAGGATTTCTGTCTTCAAACAGAACCATTTAAACTATGGAGTCAAACATGAAACAACCACATTCCATAGAAACAAACTGAAGAGTATCCTCCGCAGCCATCTGCGGTCGTAAAACTAATACAGGGTCAGTTCAGTGTCTCAGCAGTTCCTGTCCCCTTTGGCTTATCTTCTCAAGAGACTCAAAGAAAAGCAGTGCTAAGACCCTAACTCAAACTAGGATACAAACTATCTTTGTTTTACGGGCTTTCAGGGACCAGATGCGTGATACCCATGACCATTTAACACATAAATTGATAATCCCGTCAACAAAAGAGACAATTTTATATCTCCACGTCCGAATGAGAAGAATAGCAGGTCTATGACCAGGACCTTTTTACAACCTCCCTGACCTCAGGGTTTTCTCTGTTCTCCCCTTTCTCTAAATTCCAGGAAAACGCGCGGTTCTCTTCGGTCAGACAAAGGGACATAAAACTTAAAACAGACAATTTCAAAAGACAATCATTTAAGTATAAAAGGGCAACTATATTCACAAATAATATGTTGTATGCATTATATATGCTTGAGGTGTTAAAATGTAACCTTGCAACTTTAATCAATGTTTT
>NW_015549770.1:78872-80060 GCF_001515605.1 Sinocyclocheilus anshuiensis
ATTTCACCATTTCCTATCGTCCAGGCCCCAAGAATGTGAAAGCGGATGCTCTCTCTCGCCTCCATGCTCCTGAAGAAATCAGTGAGGAACCAGAATCCATTATCCCCAAGGAAATCTTTGTAAGCCCCATCCAATGGAAGGATAACCCAGTCACCTCCACCAATGCTTCCACGCCCACTCCGCCGGGTTGTCCACCAGGAGTGCAGTACGTCACCAGAGCACAACGCACTTCCCTAATTCACTCCATTCACACCTCTCTGGGCACTGGCCATCCAGGGGCCAACAGCACCATCTCGCTGCTAAAAGATCGCTTCTGGTGGCCCAACATGGCCAGGGATGTGAGAAGGTTCGTCCAAGGCTGTTCCGAATGTGCCATCTCCAAGAGCCCACGCCACCTACCCTCTGGCAAGCTCCTTCCGCTGCCCATTCCCAACCGCCCTTGGTCACACCTAGGAGTTGATTTCATCACTGATATACCGGCCTCGGATGGTAACACATGTGTTCTTGTAGTCATCAATCGATTCTCTAAATCTTGCCATCTTCTGCTGGAGATTTACTGCTGAAATCATGTTTAACAACATTTTCAGATATTATGGAATTCCCGAGGACATTGTTTCAGACCGTGGCCCACAGTTCATCTCCAGAGTATGGAAGGCATTCTTTTCCCTCCTAGGTGTGACCATAAGCCTTTCATCGGGATACCATCCCCAATCTAACGAGCAGAGTACTTGGGCGGAACTGTGCATGAGCCTTTTAAGGTCTGAGAAGATTCACGCCTCTCAGGATGGGCTTGTCCAATGAGAAAGGCTGAAATTCCAAGCGGGAGGTTGGAAATACTGGGGAGTTTTATGACCCTTTGTGTGAGAGCATGGTAATTTGCATATGGAACTCAAATCAAAATAACTAAAGATTCTTAGAACACTAATATATTGCCTATGTACCCACATATAATATAAACGCTCATTTAGATCATCAGAAGACAAATTCAAAGAGACCAAACATGGTATCGGTGGGGCTATATTAACTAGTGATCTATCATAACACACACACACAACAGTATACAATTCAACAGACAATATACACGAACAGTAATGGTATACACAATGTCCTGAGGAGATGTGTGTTCATTCACAGAAAGGTTTTCCTATGAATTAATTAGAGAAGAGTCCATTTTTATGGGCATTGTGT
>NW_015549770.1:80329-83070 GCF_001515605.1 Sinocyclocheilus anshuiensis
GTGATATCAGCATTGGTTGCCATGGAACCAGAGGCCTGTTCTGCCTTTCTGAGGTGTTAGATGCATTTCGGGGGAAGGGTCCATACCTCGTAGTTGGTTTGTTGACTGAGGGGTGTTACAGAGTATTTGTTAAATATAACTAAAAAAAGTATGTGTCTGGTTGGTCCAGACGCTACAAATATCCCCCCTTTCGAACATTGTTGTCCGTCGAATAGACAACAGGGAGCGACGTCAAAGGTGTAGAACAATCAGACCTGCCACTCACGGCTGGGAGACAGTGGTGGCTCTCTGGCTGTTGTTGCCTCCAGGAGTGGTTGTGGTGCCATGGTGGATGCTGTCAGGTGGTGTGCTGTGGTGATGTAGGCTGTAGCAAGGTGAGAGTCCTCGAGCTTGTGCAGCAGGTATCAAGGCTGTGTCACCTGTAATCCTGAAGTGAGTTGGTCTGGGTAACATGGTTGTTTGTCGATGTTGTTAGCTAGTAGGCTATCCGTGGTACCCGCGATGTGGAACAGCCGGGTTAGACTCTCACTGGTGAGAGTGCAGGTGGTTACAGGGATTGCAGGGAATTGTTATGGAGATTTTGTAGTTTGCAGAGAGTTTCAGACTGACCTAGTGATGATGGCAGGAGAGCAGCAGGTGGTTGTTAGCGCTCTGTTTTGCTCGAACGTCACTAGAAATTTGATGTTTGCGGTGTCGCTTTGCTCTTGTGGTGGCACCGACTTGAGCTTGCCTGAGTTGTGTTGGTAGAGGGTTCGCAGTTGGGCATGTGGGCCCATTGCTCCATCCAACGTTGTCTGGCTGCTTCTGGGGTGTAGACCAGTTTTAAGTTGGTAGAGGTTTCGCTGTTGGGCATGTGGGCCCGTTGCTCCATCCAGCGTTGTCTGGCTGCTGCTGGGGTGTAGACCGGATTTAAGGGATGCTCCTCCCTTGGAGGGATCTGATGCTGTGTTGCGTCAGGCAAGGAGTCAGAAGCTTGTCCTTCTCAGTACTCCTTAGTTGAGTTTTGTTCAAGGAGCTCTTTTGCAAGTGTCAGCAGCTCCGAGGAAAAGGCTCTTGAAGCTGGTGTCCTCCTCCATCCCAGGGTAACTGCGAGCTCCGGAGTTGAAGCCTTCCTCCCTCTTGGCCTGTTCTGTCGTCTAGCGTAGACTCAGAGTTGGCTGCAGCAGGCTTGTTGTAGTTTTTGTAATCCACTTTGACAGTTTCAGACTGCTGGTACAGGATGTTGTGTGCCTCAAGGCCAGAGGTGATCCTTAGCAGATAGTCTGTCTTGTGTGGTCACATTGGGCCGAGTTCAAGCATAAAAGTCCATGTTTTGCAGGTGGGCAAGTGTTGTGGCCCTCTGCAGTATTTAGGTTGCCAGTTGTATTGTCTCTGGCCAGCTTGTTGGGGTCTGTGGGGTCACACGGTGTGTGTGTCTGCAGCCAGAAAGAGACAGAGAGAGAAGGAAGGGCTTGCCTTATGTAGTTTAAGCTAGGAGATACAACTAGGCAGTTGTCACTTGTTAAAAGGAATGCTGCAGCAGGGTCATAAACCTAGGGAGAGTGTTAGCTAAGCTAGCAGGGGCTTATCAAACACCTCAAGGTATATAAACAAACAATAGGAAGTGTTTCTAGTCTTCTCAAGGCCTATAGCATAATGAATGGTAACTGTACCTTATGTAATAGCCTTATGCTGAGAAGTAAAGAGGGGTAGAGCAGAGACAGGAATTAGGCTACTAATAACCTGTACGGCTCATTAAGGATATGACAGTTGCTAGGACTGCTATAATCCTATACCAAGAGGGAAGATGGTGATGGTCAAACAAACTAAAATAAGGTAAAAGTAAAACGAAAAGGTCCTAATAGTTGCAGGAAACTAAAAGGAAAAAATAAATAAATTGATTTAATTAAAGCTCAGATTTAATTAAAATCAACTTAGCTGAACTGGTACATTCCAGCTAAACAACGGTAAATTAACAAAATAAAATCAAAGAGAGGTAGAATAAAGTCCTGATAAAAATAGCACAAATAAAACCAAAGTATTTGAGGAGGGGCCAACCTAACTGAGCCTAAACAGAAGGTGATAGCACAAACAGGAAGTGAAACCAAGAGTGAGGGGGAGAGAGAGAGAGGAATGGTTCAGTCTTTACACTTTACACTCACACAGTGTCAGTTAGTCGGATGCTAACAGCTAGCAGTTGAGGTAAAGGGCTTAGCTTAGCCTGTATGGCTGCTAAAGAGTTAGCGTTGGCTATACGCAGTTCTTTGTTTACACAAAGGTCTGTGAAGTGGGTGCTGTTGTCAGATTAACCCGGAAGAGTCTGCTCACACTTCCGGGGTCACGTGTTGCTAGGAGACCAATGCAAGCTCACATCACAGCCCAAGCGGAGCAGCGATTGATCTGTGCTGTGAGCATGCATAGGAAACTCACATGTGGTCAGATGAGGTGTGCTCAGTCATGACGTCACTTGCAACTCATTCACAAATCAAAACAGCACGTTCACTTCACAGGCAATGGTGAATTCATAGTTAGCTACGCTAGAATAAAACCATTAATTTGACGTAAATGTTTCACATGAGCGGATCAATATGAATCTGAGGAAGTGAAGCAGAGGAGGGAAAAGGAAGAGGAGAGCATTCCTATTTAGATTATGCTTATTACTTGGTGCTCAGGACTATAGTTATACCCTAGTATTTGTCTAGATGACTTGTGTAACAGGGTCATAAAATTAGAGCACATGTTGAAAATAAACAAATCAAAAA
>NW_015549770.1:83142-83428 GCF_001515605.1 Sinocyclocheilus anshuiensis
TATTAAAACAGGGTAATCAATCTGGTATTAGGAACAATCAGTAGCACTAGTGATTAACTGTAAGATTTGTGTTGGCCAACACACCATGGTAGGTCACAGCTGCTGCGTGTTCAGCTCCCATGCCTAGACTATATCATGTGTGTGCCCCGCCCTTTGTAGCGTGTTATTCACTGTGCTATTAAAAACCCCCAATAACTTAATAATTCTTCTCTCGATAAACAGTTCAAATGTAATTAAATTAAGATTTAATTAACTAGTAACTGAGCAATAGCATTCAGGAAGGATA
>NW_015549771.1:0-1254 GCF_001515605.1 Sinocyclocheilus anshuiensis
GCAGAATGAAACACACTGAAGATACTGAAGAACTAACAGGTTGGTATTAATTCTTGATTCTTCATTAATAATGCAGAAGGTTATAAAGCTTAAAGCAGATTTAGATTTGTTGTAATAGGGTACTTTTTTCAATAACATTATGTTAGATAATTGTGTAGTTGATCAAACATATTTAATAGTTCTCCCTGTAGAAACATGTTAATTGTGACTATAGTGTATTAAAAATAATAATAATTAGAATTTTGATGTACCTCATTTGATTGAGAGTTTCAGGGACATATAATTTACAAAAATGACCTGTGAGAGAGTACATGTGCTTTGAGTGTGAGAAGACTTTTACTTCAGCAAACTGTTTAAAACTACATGAGAGGATCCACACTGGAGAGAAACCTTATAAGTGTTCACACTGTGACAAGAGATTCAGTCGGTCAGGAATCCTGAAAACACATGAGAGGATCCACACTGGAGAGAAACCGTACACATGTGATCAGTGCGGGAAGAGTTTCGCACGAAAAGGAAGCCTTATGACACATATGAAAGTTCATACAGGAGAGAAACTGTACACATGTAATCTTTGTGGAAAAAGTTTGAAATGCAAATATAGTCTTGATGGTCACATGAGAGTTCATACTGGAGAGAAACCATACACTTGTGATCAGTGCGGGAAGAGTTTCACTCAATCATCAAGCCTTAAGGTACACATGAACATCCACACTGGAGAGAAACTATTCACTTGTGATAAGTGCGGGAAGAGTTTCTCACAATCATCAAGTCTTAAGGGACACATGAACATCCACACTGGAGAGAAACTGTACACATGTGATCAATGCAGCAAAACATTTTTGAGGGCTTCAGAACTGAAGCAGCACCTGAGAGTTCATACAAAGGAGAAGCCACATTCATGTTATTTGTGTGGAAAGAGTTTTTCATGTCTACAATATTTGAAAGTACATTAGAAAATGCATACTGCTGTGAGAGAGTACATGTGCTTTGAGTGTGAAAAGAATTTTACTTCAGCAAACTGTTTAAAACTACATGAGAGGATCCACACTGGAGAGAAACCTTACAAGTGTTCACACTGTGACAAGAGATTCAGTGATTCATCAACTCTGAAAAGACACGAGAGGATCCACACTGGAGAGAAACCGTATCACTGCACTGCATGTGGGAGGTGTTTCAGTCATTCATCTTCTCTACACAGTCATACAAAACACATTCACAGTAAGTAGATCATCTTCAGATCCAGCACTTTCA
>NW_015549772.1:0-1946 GCF_001515605.1 Sinocyclocheilus anshuiensis
ATTACCATTTAAAATAATGGTTTTCTATTTTAATATACTTTAAAAACTTTAAAATGTAATTTATTCCTGTGATGCAATGCTGAATTTTCAACATCATTTTTTTTCATTTTTTGTTTTTATTGCATTGCTAAGAACATACACCATCAATGCCAGGGGTACATACAATTGAGAGTACAAATACAGGTTACAAAATCAGGAAAATATCGTACAAATGACACAATGAGACAGTTTTAAGGGCTTTGGAGTTGCTGGATGTAAGGAGAGTGTCCAGATAGGATTTAAGTTCCTTATGAAAAATAAAAAAGTAAGGCTTAGCACCCTGAAATTTACATTTATGTAAGAAATAAAAAAGAATTTTCAACATCATTACCCCAGTCTTCAGTGTCACATGATCCTGATTTATCCTGACATGATTTATTATCAATGTTGAAAACAGTTGTGCTGCTTAAAAAAAATGTTTGGATCCTGTTCCTGTGATACTTTTTTCAGGGTATTTGACGAATAACGTTAAAAAGAACAGCGTTTATTTAAAATAGAAAACTTTTCTAACAATATAAGTCTTTATTATCACTTTTTTTTTTAAATCAATTTAACACATCCTTGCTGAATAAAAGCATTAATTTCTTTCAAAAAGAAAAAAAAAAAGACTGACCCCAAACGTTTGAACAGTAGTGTATATTGTTACAAAAGATTTCTATTTTGAAGAAATGCTGTTCTTTTTAACTTTTTAATCATCAAAGAATCCTGAAAAAAGTATCACAGGTTCCAAAAAAAATATTAAGCAGCAAAACTGTTTCCAATATTGATTATAAATCAGCATATTGGAATGATTTCTGAATGACTCAAGACTGGAGTAATGATGCTGAAAATTCAGCTTTGATCACATGAATAAATTACATTTTAAATGATATTAAAATAAAAAAACATTAATTTAAATTGTAATAATATTTCACAATATTACTGTTTTTTTTCCCTGTATTTTTAATCAAATAAATGCAGCCATGGTGAGTGTTAGGTATAAGTACGTCAAATGATTTATTTGCCAAACGGCAGTAATTTTCTTTAAATCTACCAGTTGCAGTTGCTTCCAGGCGAGCGGATTCTCCGCAGCTTTCTGGCCTCGGCTCTGATGCTGCGTCTGCGGCAGATTTAATGCGCGAGGTCAGCTGTTCGCGAAGCGCTCGGCCAAGCGGAAAAATGTGCTGTTGCTGCCAGATCTCGATTGCCGAAAATTAAAAAAAATGTAATTAAAAAAAAGAAAACATTAAAAATAAAAATTGTAATAATAACAGACATCATATTGTTTTGCGTATGCTCGTGTCGCTTACAGTTGAAGTCCTTCTCTGATTTTATTATTGTTTGCAAGGTTGCAACCTTACTTTGCAATATTTTAAATACTTTTGGGTATTTTGCATGGTCTGTTATTGGAGTGTCACCCGGGTGGGAGTTTTAACTCCTATTCACTGTGAATAAAAAAAATAATTTAGCTGATGCAGGGAGACATATAGACCGGGGGAATCCCCCCATCTCCCCACCCTCTGATTATGTATCATAACTTAACTACGTGTAAAAGTTATTTGGCGGTTTTTACTTGGAAAACCAGCTATATTTTTCTTGCATTCGAATAACTATGGATAAACCTGAAACGATAGAAGGATTGGAGGGTCTGTTGTTGGAGTGTAACACGGGTCAGAGTTTTAACTCCTATTCACTGTGAATAAAAACATTATTTAGCTGATGCAGAGAGACATATAGACCGCGTATCATAACTTAACTACGTGTAAACGTCATTTGGCGGTTTTTACTTGGAAAACCAGCTATATTTTTCTTGCATTCGAATAATAAACCTGAAACGATAGAAGAAGGATTGGAAATTAATTTCATTTACAAATAAGGTAGGAAATGTGCATACTTTTAAATCGACACCTGCCACGGTGTTTCTTGTC
>NW_015549772.1:2368-2653 GCF_001515605.1 Sinocyclocheilus anshuiensis
TGGAATCCAGAAAATAATGGAAAACAGAATTTGGTAAAGATAAAACTGTAAAACTCAATTAATTAGACAGGCTTTATGATTAATAAAATTTAATTTAACCAGTAAAACAGAGTATAGAAAAATGAAAATGGAAAAAACTGAATTTGGAAATAAAACGGATTTCACAGGGCCCTATAATTATAATAATTTTTTTTTGTGGTAATAAAAATAGAAGTGAACAATAGCCTTTAAAATTACTTAAAATACATATATAATAGCAATGAGGCAATAATAATTAGTTCAAAT
>NW_015549772.1:9344-22471 GCF_001515605.1 Sinocyclocheilus anshuiensis
AATTAATTGGAGATGCTTTTGATTATTAAAGTGTAATGGAACCATTAAAATGGAATCCAGAAAATAATGGAAAACAGAATTTGGTAAAGATAAAACTGTAAAACTCAATTAATTAGACAGGCTTTATGATTAATAAAATTTAATTTAACCAGTAAAACAGAGTATAGAAAAATGAAAATGGAAAAAACTGAATTTGGAAATAAAACGGATTTCACAGGGCCCTATAATTATAATTATTTTTTTTGTGGTAATAAAAATAGATGTAAGTGAACAATAGCCTTTAATATTACTTAAAATACATATATAATAGCAATGAGGCAATAATAATTAGTTCAAATAAAGTATCAAAAGCAAGAAATCATATAATTTTATTATTATATATTTAACAAAACTGTTAAAGTACATAATGTTTTATAAATAATAGAGCTAATGTACATTACGCATTACAACAAAGGCCTGCAGAGGGTGCCAACGGCATAATGATTATTTTTACACATTGCTGTGGGATCTAATACTTGTTTAATATTTACCAAGCACCATTTAATTCAAATGTCCAATAAATGTTTAATATTTGGCCATTTCTTTAGGACAGAAATGCTATAGCCACTGTAATTAAATGAATATGTGGACATCAAAACCAAGCGGCAAGTGTAAACCAAGCGGCAACCTCCCGTTCTCTCTCGTGAAGCCAACAAGGAAGTGACTAAGGGTGCTTTCACACCTGTAGATCGATTGTTTTGTTTCCGAAATGGATTAAAATGATTACAATGTTGCTTTTTATTCTTGGTGCGGTTCGCGTTCACATGGCAAAGTTTCAAAACGGACCAAATTTGTAAAGTCACGCGTGAGTGAACTGTTCTCTCATTGGTCAAAGTTTCACAGTTTATTTTCCGGGATTCCACTTAGCTGTCACGCATGTCATCCGTCAGGATGGAATGATAACAGCTTCGCGGGCTTATTGTTGTTGTTTTTTTTGTAGCTGTCATTATAATAATTTATCATTTTGAGCAGGAGTCCAGGATTGATTGGGAAAACATTTTTAAAATGCACCTACAAAGAAGAGCAATAAGACCGCATTATAAAATAAAGTGTGCTTTGATTTTTGAATGGCAAATACGTGCTCACCCACAGACATTCACATGGTTCATTTTGAGGTATTAGCAAAACAACAAAGCTGATGCTTTTCACGGAACTTACGTAATTACCCACTTCGGAAATCTACGGGTGACGTCACGGACACTACGTCCATGTTTTTATACAGTCTATGGTGTAAACTCAGAGTGAGTGTTTGAGCTTTTATTTTGAAACCGCGGTGTTCTCCTGTGTTTGCGTGGATTTATAAATTATTTACCTTACAAATCTGAAGAAATGGCGCACATTGCGTTCCAAGATGAATGTTATAATAAACCCAAACTCACAACAACATGCAGAGATGGAGTTTGAGACGCTCCACACATGTAAATGATAACAGTTCCTGTGGAGCAGCATTTACTGTGAACGGAGCCGCTGTGAGACGCACGTACTTAACCTACACGCCTATAACTGCATCGCATATAATTATTTAATTAAATCGTAGCGTTTGTGAATTCACAATTATGCTTAATTATGATTTTTAAATGGGTTTAATATACCATGCAGCCTTGGGAAACAGTCTAAATGTGTTTTATGGATTCTCGTCCGTGAAATGCGCCACTTCCGGTATTTTGCCGGTTAGTCCACGCAAGCAAAATGAAGTCGAGGCTTTTTAAAAATTGAATAGTCGAATAAAATCGACGAATCGCGACTGCCCTATATAATATATATACACTGCTGTTCAAAAGTTTGACGTAAGAATTTATAAGTCTCTTGTGCTCACAAAGGCTGTATTTATTTAATTAAAAGCACAGTAAAACAGTAATATTCTGAAATATTACTACAAATTAATATAATTGTTTTTTTTATTGCAATATATATTAAAATGTAATTTATTCCTGTGATGTCAAATCTGAATTTTCAGCAGCATTACTCCAGTCTTTAGTGTCACATGATCCTTCAGAAATCATTCTAATATGCTGATTTTCTGCTCGACACATTTCTTATTATTTATTAATGTTGAAAGCAGTTGTGCTGCTTCATATTTTTCTAGAAACTGCAATAATTTTTTTTGAGTGTTGTGGGATGAATAGAAAGTTTATTTGAAATAGAAATCCAAATTCAATTGATCCTTGCTGAATAAAACTATTAATTGCTTTAAAAAATGACTGACCCAAATTTTTTGAGCAGTTGCTTAAATATAAATATATATGGCAAGGCAAGTTTATTTATATAGCACATTTCATACACAATGATTAATAAATGAGTAATCATAAAAAAGGAAAAATCATGAAAAGAAAATGAAAATAATTATAATAAATGAATATATGTAATATAAATAAAATTTAAAATATTCACAAATTAATTTAGCTTTACAAAATATATAATATCCATTGACTAGGCTGTCATCAGACTTTGGAACTGAAACAAGGCGCCACAAAAATGTTAGTTGGCCAAACGTTACGGTTATCAGCCAGAGTGATAATCTTAAAACCGCAATCCGCATCTGGCTTCGCTACCGTTCGGACGTTCTTGCTTACTGCTCTGCGCTTTGCTCCCTATTTCTGTACTTTTCTTTGATTTTTCTAAGATTTTTACTTCAGCAGATCAGCACAGTGCTCAATCAACATATTTTTGGCACAAACACTAAAACAAAAAACTCTCTGGGACTGGAATAATACCACGAAAAAGAAGATTTTTGTCTCCCACTGCCAGCAGCTTACATTCCGGAGAAGGGAAAACACAGCTGCCCACATTCAAACAGAAGAGAAAGAAAATGCCTCCTGTTGAATCTACTTGCTGCATGAACTACTGCAAACTTCTACAAAGGATTGCGGTTCTTGAAACAAAGTTACTTGCTGGACTTCCAAAACAGGCAGAACACTCAGCAGACCGTCGTCACGGACCCCCTCAGTCCAGAAGAGATCAGATGTGCTAAAGCATTAGCCACATTTAAATGCGGACTCAAAACTCATCTATTTAGCTGTGCATTTATTGGATGAGCACTGTGCGATGTCCGAACTGACTGCACTATATTTTATGTATAATCGTTTTCTTAAATTCATTTTAAACCTCTTAAATCAATTTTTTTAATCATTTTCAAAGTTTTTAAATTCCTTGTTTTATTGTTGTGATTATTTTTTTCTTTTCTTTTATGTAAAGCACTTTGAATTACCATTGTGTATGAAATGTGCTATATAAATAAACTTGCCTTGCCTTGCCTAAAACAGACAGATATTGGCTGATTAATCAACCTGAACTATTACATAAGTTGTGTGTGTGTGTTTTGGCCGGGCAATAGGAAAGTTGAAAGTGTGACTTTATCCAACCAGTGTTAATTTAGTATCATTGACATGCTATTATAGTTTTTATTAATATTTTGAATCAGTTTTTATTTTTAGATTTTCTGTTTTCAATGTAATTTTAAAGTTTTAGTAATGTCATTTTTACTAGTTTTTATATTTAATTTTTTTTATAAATGTTATAATAGTTTTTATTATTCTTTATTTCAGTTTTAGTATCATCTATTTTAGGACATCAGGTTAAACTAATTGAAAATGAGAAATGTTGCCTTGACCACTAGCTGTATGTATGTTCAGTTAACATTTACTGTATTTCAAGTAACAAAAAATGTTTTGGTTTTTGTTATGGTTTAAATTGTAGTTTTAGTTAACTATAATAACCCTGTATCCAATAAAATCTTTGCGTTTATACATTTATTATTAGTATTTATTTTATTTTATTTGACAAAAAAAACAAAACAATATTGTTTGTTGAAAATATAAACATAGTTGTGGCATATTAAAAATCATAACTAAAAAAAATAGATTTTTATGACTGCAATATACTCAAAAGTAATAATAAATATCTGGAAGCCGCAAATGTGCATTATCCATTGACAAAGCTGTTGGTAGATATGGTTGGTAGGTATGAAGCTGACAGAAGTGTTGACACAAGTAGGCCTGTCACGATAACATCTTTTTGTTGTGCGATATGTTGCCCCAGAAATAATTGCGATAAGCGATATTATTGTCATTTTAAAGACCATTTTATGCCACTGAATATATAATCATAATGTAACAGCATAATAATGCAAGAAGGCCTACACACTTCCAAATGACAACAAACTTTTAATTTTTAAGAATATTTAGATCATGGATATTAAGTATCAAAATATTAGATGCCTACAAAAACCTGAATAACCTGAAAAAAAACAAAAAGTGCGAAGTAACAAGTAGAAAAAAGAAAAACGCACAAAGATTTTTCCATCTACAGATTTTTCCCGGACCTTCTTTACTCTGTAATTTAAGGGTGCACACTATTGCTGAAAAACACAATCACTACTTAACAGTCAGATGTCCGTCAGATCCCTAAACAAGACCATATCTGCAGTTAAAGCGTTTTTTACATTTGAACGAGCACCTCATGACTACAAAACGTTATGTACGAGAAGCTGCAAAAGAGACAGGCGCAAGTGGAATGTAAAAAAAAACATGGTGACATTAATTTTTAAGTAAATATAATGGGCGATATATTGCGTCACCAAAAATTATTGAGGTCATGTACATATATTGCGCGATAAATCGATATATTGATTATTGCGACAGGCCTAGACACAAGCCGCTATTAATTATTATTATTATTACTACAACAGTTTTGTTTTAAAGCAGATTAACTTAATTCTGTTCTGTACTTTCAGTAAAGCTGTACTTTCATGTAAGCATGAATAAAGTCTGATGAAATTATTTAAATTATCTCAATTTCAGTTAAAGTTTCAGAATTTTGACTTGATGAATATAAAAGGAGTATTTTTTTTTAAATATTATATCATGCTGTTATTGTTATGGAAGTGCATTCATTCGTAAACAGACCAAAATTGAAGTTGTATGGACTTATTTTAACACACCTAGTAGACTAATAGAATTTGTTGCAGAATATTCTTCAGAAAGTCACCGTTTGTGTTCCATGGAAGAAAACATGATGAATTGTATTTTAATCATTTAATCAATTTCTGCTTCTTTCGATTTATTAAGCATAATCATCTGCGATATTCTCCCACTGGTTATTTATCCTGAAAACGTTTCATCATAATTAGCCATTCGCTTTATCTTGCATTAGAAACAAACGTTTATTGCTTTGTTGCCTATTCTGTGGTTTTTGTACGCATTTTTTGTTTTTATTCATTGTCATTTGATTGGCAGGCATTGTTTATGCTCTTCATCCTGGCCTACATCCACATTGCCTTCTCACGCTCTCCAATCAACTGCCTGGAGCACGTGCGGGAGAAATGGCCCCGTGATGGCATCCTGCGTGTGGAGATCCAGCGCAACTCCAGCCGCGCGCCCATCTTTCTGCAGTTCTACGAGACAGAGGGAATCCAGGGCCTCGTGAAAGAACCAGAGGAAGACGGAAGTGAAACCAGACAGCCAATGGCGCCCACAGACGCTGAAGAGGAGGAAGAGATGACCATGGAGATGTTTGACAACAGCACAGTACGGGTGAGTTTATTACACAGGAACAGGAAAACTAGGATGGGGAGCCAGGCATAATTCATATAAAAATTGCTAATTGTTATTTATGTACTCATTCTCATATTGTCCCAAAAACATAGGCTGTTAACACGTCAAATCAATATTCATTTCTAATATGTGTTAATATATTGTTAATATAAGTTATTATTTCACTATTATTATTATTATTATTATATAATTTTTTAAATATAATATTAACTAACAAATACAGTCTGGCCCTCACACAAGTTCTTTGAATTTATGGTGCTTTTTTAATGTTCTTGTAAACTTCACAGATCTCTATGAACTGCCTTTGTATAGAAAAGAGATGCATAAATGTTCTTGAAAAATATTTGTTTGTGTGTGCTCCTTTCAGCTCTTTTCTATACAATTATATAGAATTAATGTGAAAATAGTGGAATAGTATGCAGCTGCCCAACAGTAAATCAATATTAATTTCTAATATTTGTTAATTTAAATAGTTGTATTTGTATTAATTTATGCAATATAATGTACTGTTACTATTACTACTTATAATAAGTCACTTATTATTAATGTTATTAATACTATTGTTAACTTTGCTATAGAATGAATTAATATATCAATGTATAAGAATATACAATGAATAATATGAAAAGATCAGAAGAGTATGCAGTTGCCTAAGAGTAAATCAATATGAATTTCTAATTTAATTCAATATTTGTTAATTGAAATATTGTAATTGTATTAGTTCTAATAATATAGTATTGTATTCTAACTGCTATTACTACTGCTACAACTAAGTTTCTTATTAATATTATCATTATTAACAAAGTATAATATTATATGAATATATTTTTAGAATTTAAATATAGAATTTATTATATAATTAAATTTCAGTCTGGTCCTCATAGAAGTTGTATGAGGCTTATGGAACATTTTAAAATGTTTTTTTTTTTTTGTGGGTGCTACTAGTAAAAACAATTGCATACATTTATCGAATGTCCTCGTGGTCAATAAATAATGATAGAATATTATTTTATTGTGAATTATTCCACTGAAATGGCCTCTGTTCTCCAGATCGTTCTGACAGACTGTGCCCTTTGTCTCTCTCTCTCACAAATGCAGTTTGAGCTAGACATCGAGCCACGTCTGAATCCGTCGCTGAGTGGCCGTGTTCCTGGCTCCAGCCTGAATGAATCCCAGGATCTGTCCTTCAGCCAGGCCCCCTCTAAAGGTATGCAGCCGCTGAGGGAGACTGTCTCCGAGATCGAGATGCTAACTCGAGCAGGTAAACATCTCAAATAGCCATTTGGTGCATTCCTCTTCCTTCTCTTCCTCCTTTGTGAATTCATTCCCTGTCCTCCCTCCATCCAGTGCAGCCCTTCTCACTTCCCCTGGTCAGATTTCCTTTCTGTTCCCACATTCTTTTATAACCTTGCCCTTCCCAGAGGCCATGTGAGCTGTGTCAAAAGGCTTCCGAAACAATCACAGTGGCCTGTTGTAAGATAAGATGTCTGAGTGTCCCAGATACTGTAATTTCTTACAGTTTAGATACAAATTCACAGTTTCCAAACTTCACATCTGGATTCAAATAAGTTATTTAAAATGTGTAAGATGAACAGGGTGTTATTCGCAGGACGGTTTCAGGGTGTCAGTCCCCCAAATTAAAGCTTGAAACCCCAAAATGAGAACATAAACATTACTGTAAATGTTTCTGTAAACACACACACACACACACACAAATCAATGACAGCATAGTCACAGTGTATTTTTTTTAATACAGAGAAACTTTATAGAACAATTAGTGTGAAATGAAAGCTTTCTAGATTAGTAGAATTTCTAAATTCAATGAAACATTGTCAGCATTTGTCAGTGTTTGTGTTTGTTTGTGTAGTGTGGCCACAAGAAGAGTATATTGTCGAATATTCTTTGGAATATGGATTCCTGCGGCTGTCCCAGGCCACACGGCAGCGACTCAACATCCCTGTTATGGTGGTGACCCTGGGTGAGTACATCACACCCTGCAGGCCATCAACAGAAAACCTGACCAAAATCCAAAAAAGAATAGAATATTCCATTTTTGCACTATTATATTCTAATATTCTTGAGAATATTCAAAAATTAAAATTGTTATTGTTTACTGATCTTCTTGTTGTTCCAGTCACTTATAACTTTGCTTTTGTGTGATAAATATAATACATCATTCATTCATTCATAAACAGACCAACATTGAAGTTGTATGGACTTATTTTAACACCCCTAGTAGACTAATAGAATTTGTTGCAGAATATTCTTCAGAAAGTCACCGTTTGTGTTCCATGGAAGAAAACATGATGAATCGTATTTTAATCATTGAATCAATTTCTGCTTCTTTTGATTTATAAAGCATAATCATCTGCGATATTCTCCCACTGGTTATTTATCCTGAAAACGTTTAATCATAATTAGCCATTCGCTTTATCTTGCATTAGAAACAAGCTTCCACAAGCTTTCATGGTTGTGGTTGCCAGATGTCAAATGTTTGAATCCGTCAACCAGAGTTTTTCTCTTAAATTAATACATTTCTGTCCAGTGGTTTACTTAATTGTCCCAACCTGGCAACCATGCGCATGCGATCTCTCTACGTTACAGAAAAAAAGTGATTATGAACTTAAAACATCAGCAAACATGTAATTTAGAGTTTAGTGATCTCTATTGAGACATTCTGTTCAAATAAAAGTGTAATACAGCCAGTCTGTTTTCTTTCACACAGTCATTTGCTGCCACTAAATCTGCAAGCAAATCATACGAGTTGACGATTTATTGATTTGTTCTTATGTGAAAGTGCAGTAATTCTGATATAATGTAAAAATAATAATAATAAATTAATTGAAAATTATTGTGCAGTTCTATAAGAAAGTCATAAAGGTTTGAATGACATGAGAGTGAGTTAAATATATATATTTTTTATTAACTCTTCCTCAAAAAGAAGACTTCATATCTTTTTTTTAAAAGGGAAAGCATAAAGTTGTAGTTCATCTCTCTCGGCCTGTGTTCAGACCCCATGAAGGATCAGTGCTTTGGAGATGGTTTCAGTCGCTTCCTCCTGGATGAATGCCTGGGCTATGACGATATCCTGATGTCCAGTGTGAAGGCTTTAGCAGAGAATGAGGAAAACAAAGGTAAATTCTCTTAAGAATGTTTTTTTTCTTGATGATGCTGTAACTATGAAGTGAGTGTGATTTGTTTGTTTTTAGGGTTTCTGAGGAACGTGGTCTCTGGAGAACACTACCGTTTTGTCAGTATGTGGATGGCTCGTACCTCCTACCTGGCAGCCTTTGTAATCATGGTTATCTTTGTGAGTTCAGTTTGAGCATTTTGGTAATCAGTTCACCCAGTAATGAAAACTGATCATTTACTCATTCCAATGACTTTATTTCATAAATGGAACACAAGGTGAACATTTTACAGTGTTCTAATCTCATTTCCACCCAATTACAATGAGTGGTGACTAGAGCTTTCAAACTGAAAATGGAAAAATGGTTTAAAATCACTTTAAATTATTCTAAACACAGCCTATGCACTATATTCTGAATACTCTTGAGGTCATATGATAGCTTTGGGTGATAAACAGACTGATATTGAAGCCATCACTTAATAATCTGCCCCATTAGCAAGGTGTTAACAGCTGTACCAAATCATTGAGTCAATCAGTTACATTTTGGAAAAAAACAAAAATCAGATTTTGTAAACACATCATTCAGATTTGGTGAGCTGAATGAACGAATTCTCTGAAAAGATCTGACTCAATAGAATGATTCATTCACTTGCAGTAAATAATGACTTCATCTTTGGTCTGTTTGCTTCTTTTTATTGCTTTTTTATCATTCAGTTAAATTATATTAAAAAAGTGACCAGAATATTCTTCAGAAATTGACCTATTGGGTTTCATTAAAGAAAGAAAGTCATACAAGTGAGCAAATGATGACAGAACTATAATTTTTGGGTGAACTGTTCCTTGCTGAATCACATGGAAATTCTTCATATTTTCTCTCTCAGACTCTGTCAGTGTCCATGCTGCTGCGGTACTCGCACCACCAGATTTTCGTCTTTATAGGTAAGTTCCCATCAGCCTCTTGGGTCTTCAACACTGAATAACCGATGTGATGATGTTCCACGATCAAGTCTATAACATTAAAAAGCCATTATTTTTAACCAGACTTATCTCTCTGATGTTCGCTTTTTTTTTCTCAGTGGACCTTCTCCAGATGTTGGAGATGAATATGACCATTGCCTTCCCTGCTGCCCCTCTCCTCACTGTCATCCTGGCTCTTGTAGGTAGGTAGAGCTCACTGCTGGGAGTTTTAAAGAGATGTTCTCATGTCTTTATTAGTCTCCTATCAACTTGATGCCTGATCTTTTATTTTGTTGACTTCAGATATTACATGAAAATTTGTTAAGAAGTTCTATGAAAGTCGTTTGATACCAAATACTCTATTTTGATCCTGTCTGCAGGGATGGAGGCCATCATGTCTGAGTTTTTCAATGACACAACCACTGCCTTCTACATAATCCTCATTGTTTGGTTGGCGGACCAATACGATGCCATCTGCTGCCACACCAATACAAGCAAGCGCCACTGGCTCAGGTATGTAATCACATCGGCACAGGTAAATGCCAGTGGTTCAGGTGTCTTACCAGATTCCTCTACTGCTGTTTTACATTCACTTCACGTTTGCATTTATGCATTTGACAGCCGCTTTTGTCCAAAGCGACTTCATTCAAGGTATACGTGTTATCATTTCATGCATTCCCTGGTAAATCAAACCTTGGCCTATGCATTGCTAGTGCCATGCTCTACAGTTTGAGCTACAGGAAAGCTGCAGAACAAAAGTTTAACAGTTTGTTCTGAATGTATCTAATCACGATCTCACATTTTAGCTTGAATAGTTTCACACAGACTAGAATCATTGTTTCGATAACTATGATATTATGATATCTTGAAATTAATCTGCCTTTCCAATATATCTCCAACATTTGCATATAGTTGTCACAATTTTGCCCCCTAGAGGAATTCACACAGAACTTTCAAAACTGGTCATGAAGCAGCCATTCATTCATGACTGTATAATTCATATTCACTGTGGTTGTATGAATTAATAATAAATGTGTAAATATATCCAAACTAAACAAAATGACAGCCAGTATGTCTGAAACAAAAACATAGTACGTTTTCTAGGGCTAATCAACGTGATGATTGTCATCTATAAAATAATTAATTCGAACATTTATTTTAACTGCCCATTTTCAGAAATGGTGTTTAGAGAGTAATTTTAGTAGAAAAATATTGGTAATTCTTTCTTTACTTGGTCTCATAGTTTTTGTTAGGATACATCACATTTGGTCAGGTTGGTCGCATTTGTTTTAGCTGCAGATGTTCAAATATTAATTGTATCACAAGCTCAATGGTTTAATTCTGTTCTTTGTCATTTCTTGGAAATGCTGGCTTAGGTTGACTCTATTCAGATCAGCCTATTAAAACATGAAAATGAAACTGAAGTATAGTGTATATATTATCTCTGTTTCAAAACCTAGTGTGCTGCCTACCTAGACAGCATCATAGGTAAACGCCTTTTAGCAAAGCTAAAAAGTTAGCTTTTTTTGGTAAATTGTTTCTCAAAATGGTCTGAATGCATAATTGGCGAATCAATCTGAATTGTTTTTAAAAAAACATTTTCAGTAGTCATTGATCAAAAAGAATTGGAGCCAAATGCTTTTTTTTTGTAAAGCTTTGGGTACCATGTTGTTAGCATCTCATTAACGTCACTTTCTTTTGGAAACATTTTGGGGTACTCAGGAGCACTATTTGTATGGCGTACTGAAATTGCTTCCTGTTGAATCAGTCACTTATGAGGTTCCATGTCAATGTGAGCTCCCCATGTATGTAGAGAATGGACAGTAAGGCAGCTCACTAGGGTTGTTTTGGTGGTTAATGCCACGGTATCGATTATCGCATCTAAAAGATCTATTGTGCTGTTTTTCAGATTCTTTTATCTGTATCACTTTGCCTTCTATGCGTATCATTACCGCTTTAACGGCCAGTACAGCAGTTTGGCTTTGGTCACTTCCTGGCTCTTCATTCAGGTATCTTATTTCAGCTTTTTTCAGTGTAACCGGGGAATCTGTGGAGTTGCATAGAATTGTTTGTAGCTCATGAGCCTTTTCGTTTTTGTCTTGCGCAGCACTCAGTGATCTATTTTTTCCATCACTACGAGCTGCCGGCCATCCTGCAGCAGATCCGGATCCAGGAGATGCTGCTTCAGAACCAGCAGGTGGGTCAAGGAAACCAGACTGCATTGCAGGACAATCTCAACAACAACACTAGCAGCACGGCGCCTGCTGGCCAAGCTAATGCAGCCGCTAACGTGAACACTAACGGCCAGGACCGGCAAGCCGCTCAGGACCAACCTCAGCTCCAAACCCACAATGGCTTGGTGGTAAATACTGGTCTGTCCATCGACCCATCAAACTCTGACCTCGACTGGATGGCTGAGATCGCCATTGGCCCGGATATCCTGTCAGTTTCACACTTGAGCGACTCGCTTTTGGAGCCGGGAGGGATCCAGGAACCAACGTCGTCCAGCGCAGGGGTAACGGAGCTGCATGGTCCGAGCACAGCAGGAGAGAACCAAGTCGGAAACAGCGCGGCAAGTGTTCCTCCGGGACGGGGTTGTGCTCATGGTCTGGGTCCCCCTGGAGATGGAGGAGGGCAGACAGAATCTGAAACTTCCTCCCCAGTGACCTCACACACAGACTGCAGAGTTGCAGAAATGCTTAAAGGCACCACGGACTGGGAAGGCCAGACGGAGAACAAAAGCGAGAGTTCGGACTCCCACTCGGCCCCAGCTTGAGTCGCGCACCCCCATTCGGAACGAATGAATTCACGCTCTACAGTCGCCACCCCTCTCTGTAAATTAATCCAGAAGGCATCAAGAGGAGAAACCGTGATGGGGCTTTATGTAATTACATCCTGGAAACCTCCAACATGAACATGAGGAGGGCCGAAGCAGACTTCCGCTGTGTAGTCATGTTCTTAAGAGTAAATTCGTATTGAATTGTCAAATGATGCCATGTGTCAGGGTGTGATCATTGAAGTCTTTACATGTTTTTTTTTTTTTTTTTAATGGTTGAAACTTTTAATACAGGAAGTATTCAGTTTAAAATGTGATGTATCGCTCAATAATGGTACTTTTCGTTGCTCTTGAGTATGGAGTTGCAGGTATCAGCGGGCCGCACGGGCGGCAATCTTAAAATCTGAATACACGTACTTTGCACATCTTGTGCTAGGATTGTTTCGGCTTTCTTTCCATTCCTCTAATGATATAACAAGCAGTGAAAATTCATGTAGTCACGATAAATTGCTTTGGTCCCTACTAGTGTTGTCAAAAGACCCGGTATTTCGGTACCAAGTCGGTACTAAAAAAATTAAAACGTTACGGTACCAGGTTTTCTTAAGTACCGGTGGTACCGAGTACCCGGTCAACCCGGTTCTTGATGCGCTATCCGAAAGCTATCCTCTTCCAG
>NW_015549772.1:26624-28060 GCF_001515605.1 Sinocyclocheilus anshuiensis
GGTACCGAAATTGGTACCGAGAACCGTGGATTTTCACTGGTATTGGTACCGAATACTGAAATTTTGGTACCGTGACAACACTAGTCCCTACTACGTTTGTTCACTACAGCGAGCCACCAAAATGTCCCTTATACGATTTGAAGTCTAGCTCACGACCTGCCGTTGCGTTCAGGTTTGGTTTTGTCATATGTATGGAGCAGTTTGACTCCTGAATCCGATGCTATTGCTGGTCAGAGTGCTTTGATGTAGTTTATTGGCGAGTCTGCTAGTCAAAAGAAGTGGACAGTGACGTCGGAGCACCATTATACTCCGAATAAGTCCTCCTTCCACATGATCCTCATGGAAAGCTCTGTCATGGGGTCATTTCTGTGCTTTCTAATCTTCATCAAGACGTTTGTTTTTGTGGTTAGTTTAGACGGATGTTGTCTTTTGCACAAACTCATCAGCGAGTCGTTGGTTTTTCTTCAGGTGAAGTCTGGCTTTGAGAGAGCGAGTGGATAGATTATTGCCTTATGCTTCTAAAACTGAACATTAACCTTGTATTTCCGCATGCAACTGTGGATGGGGAGGGTCATTTAAAGGCTATGCAACATGGCAAGTAAAAGCCAGGCTCTGGATTTTTTTTTTTTTTAATTATTCAAATTGTGCAATATTGTTGTAAGGCTCAGATCCATAAAGGATTCCAGGTCTGAAAGATTGATTTATTGTTTCATGATCAGTTCCTCAATATTATAATTTTTCTGTGCCTATTTGCCATTGTCAGAGGAAACAGATGATTGTAGTGTTTAGATGCATTGTGTAGGATGTCTAGACAGAAACTGAAAAGAATAATTCTCAGTTCTGTGATATTCTTGATTCTGTCATTCAAATGTGTTTAAAAACTGCATAAAGAGATGAAATTAATTTCCACTTAGAATGTTTTGGTTGTGGTTATTTCATCTTTCAGTGGCCTGTTTCACAAAGCTAGTTCAATGAACTCGGCGTTTCATAGTAGGTTTAGAGTTGACAAAACCAAACAAATCCAACCTACTTTAGATCAGATGAACACTCGTTATAAACTTTCTCTGGGTTTGAACCAGTTTATAATAAACTCTGGAGCATGTGCAACTGAAACATGGAGCTCCTCAGTTTGATTTCCTTCTCACGACGGAGTACAACCACTTCCCTGCTGAAGATTAAGAGATTATGGCAAAATAGAATGAATTTAAACACATTTTCAAGGTAGAAAAAAAACTGCTGCTGCTGCCATGAAAGTTTGAGAAGGCAGATGAAAAAATATGACTATATTAATGCAAGTGAATCAACTATTCAATAATTTAAATGGTTTAACGGAGAGCTTAAAACATGCAAGCTTAGCCATTTTAAAAGTATTATATATTCTAAAGCTTGTATGTATGTGTATATATATATATATATACTGTATATACTGTGTGTGT
>NW_015549773.1:0-552 GCF_001515605.1 Sinocyclocheilus anshuiensis
CTCATTAATCCATAAGCAAACTCAGTGAATGAACATGCATATCCCAAGGATATTGTGTGCATTATTACTGTTTTTGTATATTGTCTTTGTATTGTTGAATTGTATACTGTTTTATGCATGCCTTATGATAGAATTATTACTTAATGTAACCCTATTTGTACCATGTTTGATATTAAAATAACCCTTGTTTAGTCCACCTCCTCATAACCTGCATTGCATGCTTGTTATATTAATCAGTATAAAGGGACACAAACGTCTGGCCCACTCTGATCATGCAAAAGATCCAGCTTTCAAAGAAAGAGTCGTAAACTTTCCCTCTGAAAGTTTTAAGTTACCATGGGCTCACTGACGCCCTGGAGGTGTGACCTCCACAGAAGTTAAAGGACTACATCAATGAGCTCACACTCTTATCCTCTTCTTCTGCTCTTCAGCTTTGTCTTCTGGTTGCTGCTCTTGTGGGACTCCCTAAATCCTGAGACCAGCGTCTCGACTACAGCCATGTCTTCACTTTCCATCTGGGAGAAAACTCTCCCGACCACCACAGAGTCGAAT
>NW_015549773.1:750-920 GCF_001515605.1 Sinocyclocheilus anshuiensis
TATCCAGGGACAGTAATTTAAAAAATAATATAATGTTGTGTAGTCTATAATACTACAGACACAGCCAGTTTTACTCATTGAAAGAATTATTTGTGATAAAATAATTACTTTATAATTGTATTAGTGTCTTACACACATGCTGTACAGTTAATCTGAGTCGTGCATTAATT
>NW_015549774.1:0-983 GCF_001515605.1 Sinocyclocheilus anshuiensis
AGAAATATGCATTATATCTCATAGATTTGACAGTTATGAAATGTACCTGAGAAATATGTGAGACAGAGCTGAGAAAATATGAATTATAGCTGATAGATTTGACAATTATGAAATATATCTGAGAAATATGTGAGACAGAGCTGAGAAAATATGAATTATATCTGATAGATTTGACAATTATGAAATGTATCTGAGAAATATGTGAGACAGAGCTGAGAAAATATGAATTATATCTGATAGATTTGACAATTATGAGCTGTGTGTGAGAAATATATGAGACAAAGCTGTGAAAATGTGAATTATATCTGATAGACTTGACAATTATGAGCTGTGTTTGAGAAATATGTGAGATAGAGATGAGAAAATATGAATTATATCTGGTAGACTTGACAGTTTTGAGCTGTGTGTGAGAAATCTGAGACAGAGCTGAGAAAATATGAATTATATCTGATAGACTTGACAATTATGAGCTGTGTGTGAGAAATATGTGAGATAGAGCTGAGAAAATATGAATTATATCTGATAGACTTGACAATTATGAGCTGTGTGTGAGAAATATGTGAGATAGAGCTGAGAAAATATGAATTATATCTGATAGACTTGACAATTATGAGCTGTGTGTGAGAAATATGTGAGATAGAGCTGAGAAAATATGAATTATATCTGATAGACTTGACAATTATGAGCTGTGTCTGAGAAATATGTGAGATAGAGCTGAGAAAATATGAATTATATCGGGTAGACTTGACAATTATGAGCTGTGAGAAATCTGAGACAGAGCTCAGAAAATATGAATTATATCTGATAGACTTGACAATTATAAGCTGTGTGTGAGAAATATGTGAGATAGAGCTGAGAAAATATGAATTATATCTGATAGACTTGACAATTATGAGCTGTGTGTGAGAAATATGTGAGATAGAGCTGAGAAAATATGAATTATATCTGAAAGACTTGACAATTATGAGCTGTGTGTGAGAAAT
>NW_015549774.1:7056-7693 GCF_001515605.1 Sinocyclocheilus anshuiensis
ATAGATTTGACAATTATGAAATGTATCTGAGACGTATGTGAGACAGAGCTGAGAAAATATGAATTATATCTGATAGATTTGACAATTATGAAATACATCTGAGAAATATCTGAGACAAAGCTGTAAAAATATGAATTATATCTCATAGATTTGACAATTATGAGCTGTGTGTGAGAAATATGTGAGATAGAGCTGAGAAAATATGAATTATATCTGATAGATTTGACAATTATGAAATGTATCTGAGAAATATGAATTATATCTCATAGATTTGACAGTTATGAAATGTATCTGAGAAACATGTGAGACAGAGCTGAGAATATATGAATTATATCTGATAGACTTGACAATTATGGGCTGTGTGTGAGAAATATGTGAGACAGAGCTGAGAAAATATGAATTATATCTGATAGAGTTGACAATTATGAAATGTATCTGAGAAATATGTGAGACAAACCTGAGAAAATATGAATTATATCTGATAGATCTGACAATTATGAAATGTATCTGAGAAATATGAATTATGTCTCATAGATTTGACAGTTATGAAATGTATCTGAGAAATATGTGAGACAGAGCTGAGAAAATATGAATTATATCTGATAGATTTGACAATTATGAGCTGTGTGTGAGAAAT
>NW_015549774.1:7811-8126 GCF_001515605.1 Sinocyclocheilus anshuiensis
GAGCTGAGAAATTATATCTGATAGACTTGACAATTATGAGCTGTGTGTGAGAAATATGTGAGACAGAGCTGAGAGCTGAGAAATTATATCTGATAGACTTGACAATTATGAGCTGTGTGTGAGAAATATGAGACAGAGCTGAGAAAATATGAATTATATCTGATAGACTTGACAATTATGAGCTGTGTGTGAGAAATATGAGACAGAGCTGAGAAAATATGAATTATATCTGATAGACTTGACAATTATGAGCTGTGTGTGAGAAATATGTGACAGAGCTGAGAAAATATGAATTATATCTGATAGACTTGACAA
>NW_015549774.1:13830-23196 GCF_001515605.1 Sinocyclocheilus anshuiensis
TATATCTGATAGACTTGACAATTGTGAGCTGTGTGTGAGAAATATGTGAGATAGAGCTGAGAAAATATGAATTATATCTGATAGACTTGACAATTATGAGCTGTGTGTGAGAAATATGTGAGATAGAGCTGATAAAATATGAATTATATCTTGTAGACTTGACATTTATGAGCTGTGTGTGAGAAATCTGAGACAGAGCTGAGAAAATATGAATTATATCTGATAGACATGACAATTATGAAATGTATCTGAGAAATATGCATTATATCTCATAGATTTGACAGTTATGAAATGTATCTTAGAAATATGTGAGACAGAGCTGAGAAAATATGAATTATATCTGATAAATGTGACAATTATGAAATGTATCTGAGAAATATGAATTATATCTCATAGATTTGACAGTTATGAAATGTATCTGAGAAATATGTGAGACAGAGGTGAGAAAATATGAATTATATCTGATAAATGTGACAATTATGAAATGTATCTGAGAAATATGAATTATATCTCATAGATTTGACAGTTATGAAATGTATCTGAGAAATATGTGAGACAGAGGTGAGAAAATATGAATTATATCTGATAGACTTGACAATTATGAGCTGTGTGTGAGAAATATATGAGACAAAGCTGTGAAAATGTGAATTATATCTGATAGACTTGACAATTATGAGCTGTGTGTGAGAAATATATGAGACAAAGCTGTGAAAATGTGAATTATATCTGATAGACTTGACAATTATGGAATATATTTGAGAAATATGTGAGATAGAGCTGATAAAATATGAATTATATCTTGTAGACTTGACATTTATGAGCTGTGTGTGAGAAATCTGAGACAGAGCTGAGAAAATATGAATTATATCTGATAGACTTGACAATTATGAGCTGTGTGTGAGAAATCTGAGACAGAGCTGAGAAAATATGAATTATATCTCATAGATTTGACAATTATGAGCTGTGTGTGAGAAATAGGTGAAATAGAGCTGAAAAAAATATGAATTATATCTGATAGACTTGACAATTATGGAATATATTTGAGAAATATGTGAGATAGAGCTGAGAAAATCTGAATTATATCTGATAGACTTGACAATTATGAGCTGTGTGTGAGAAATATGTGAGACAGAGCTGAGAAAATATGAATTATATCTGATAGACTTGACAATTATGAGCTGTGTGTGAGAAATATGTGAGACAGAGCTGAGAAAATATGAATTATATCTGATAGACTTGACAATTATGAGCTGTGTGTGAGAAATATGTGAAATAGAGCTGAAAAAAATATGAATTATATCTGATAGATTATGGAATGTATATGAGAAATATCTGAGACAAAGCTGAAAAAATATGAATTATATCTCATAGATTTAACAATTATGAGCTGTGTGTGAGAAATATGTGAGACAGTGCTGAGAAAATATGAATGATATCTGATAGACTTGACAATTATGAGCTGTGTGTGAGAAATATGTGAGACAGTGCTGAGAAAATATGAATGATATCTGATAGACTTGACAATTATGAGCTGTGTGTGAGAAATATGTGAGACAGAGCTGAGAAAATATTAATTATATCTGATAGACTTGTGACATATGAGACTTGTTTATGAAAATATGAGGTATACCTGACAGATGAGGACTTGATATCTGATAGACTTGACAACTATAAGATGTATCTGAGAAAATATGAGACACATCTAACAGATCTAGCAAACATTAGGGGAATGCATGGGAAAATACAGCCTAATGGATTTAATACTTTAATAATCACAATATCCGATTCTGCAGAAATGTGTGATTGTGCAGCACCTGTGATTCAGCAATCATATCGGATCATATTCTGATGATCTGTGACGCTGTGTGTGTGTTCTGGTTCTCAGAGACGGATCGGCCGGGGTTCTGGGGAAGCGTCTGAAGGACTCGGAGGATACGGTGGTCATCGGCGGCGGGTGTTTCGGGGTCAGTCTGGCGTATCATCTGGCCAAAGCCGGACAGAAAGAAGTGGTGCTGCTGGAAAAGTCTGAGCTGACGGCCGGATCCACATGGCACGCGGTACGCACACGGGTCAGGGGTCAGAGGTCATCAGGAATCTAGATGTGGTGTAGTATTTTAGAAAACACTCCTGGCTGCAACAAACCCCATAAACCTCATAAAACTAATGCTGTAAACTATACACAAGAGTCAGTTGGTACTACATTACTATAAAATTGAAGGTTAAAATTGACTGACTTGTTAAAATTAAATTTAATGAAGTTTTTAAAATAATAAAGTTACAATTACATAATAATATTTCTACTTCGATTAATTTTTTTAAAATATAAACATTTAAATGGTGGCTGTCATAAAAACTTGATGGATTTATTCAAACATAAATTAAACATTGAAGAACAGTAAAATTTATAATGAATGTGTTATATGGTGCATATATTTAGCAAAATGCCCCTCTCTACAGTTTATTTTTCTATCTGACTAATGAGTTTATGGTCACTGAATAACATTATGTTTTTTCTGAGGTAAATGTGACGTTACGTGTATTGTTTACAAGCCGTTATATTGACGTCTTTGCGCGGCTGAAACACTGATTGAGCGATTACACGAGACGGGATACGGATTGTAAAGTTGTGTCTTTCTTTTAACTTACCTTCGGATGTTTAGTCATGTTTATTTTGTGCTGAAACTGGTTTTAATGTGGAGGAGATGATCAGTTCACGTGCGATCTGTCAGTTCACATTAAACAGCTCCAAAACGGCATTTATTGTTTGAATACTGCAATACAACGGACAGAATTTGAAATCTGAGACTTTGTTTCATATTAGAAGTAGCAAAGCACAATGCTTATTGTGATTTATTGGATGGGAAGTGCCCTTCAATATTCTGTCCATTAACTGAAAACAGGCTAGACTAATCGATTCTTGGGATTTAAGAATCGATATCGTTCCGTAAAAATGAGAGTCGATTAATATCGAAATATCTATATTTTTTACCCAGCCCTACTCAGAAGTCGTCTTGATAAATGCTCATACAATACAGATTGTTTCAAAGCAGCTTCACAGAGATAAACAGGAAAACTACAGAATCAGTGATGTGATAAAATACGAGACAAATTCAGCTGTAAAGCAGCTTTAAAAAGACAATAATGTCAATATTCAGATCAGTTCAGTAACTGTAACGTTTATAAATTCTCAAACAAATAAAATTTCAATTATAAAGCAGCTCTAGAAAGACAATGATGTCATTATTCAGATTAGTTCAGTCATCCAAGTGCCGCTGCTCCATCTGTTTGAATGAGCAAAACTGTAAAAATAAAAGCATTTTCTGGCAAGTCAGCAATAATAGAATGTGGTTTCAAAAATGGAGATTCTATTGTTGAAATCAGATTAGAACTGTACATCTAGAACCGGATCAGCCTGAAGATTTCTGTGTGTTCTAGAATAAACAAACTCATATTTAGTGTTTGATTTCTATACTCCGTCTGCTCCTCTCAGACTGA
The DNA here is from genome assembly GCF_001515605.1 of Sinocyclocheilus anshuiensis. Classification (NCBI taxonomy): domain Eukaryota; kingdom Metazoa; phylum Chordata; class Actinopteri; order Cypriniformes; family Cyprinidae; genus Sinocyclocheilus; species Sinocyclocheilus anshuiensis. The sequence goes on from NW_015549774.1 coordinate 17,326, forward strand.
CTTTGGCATGTGTCCAGATCCTCGTCTGACCAAACCTTTAAGCCACTGTTAGTAATTAAGCAGTATGACGGCTGTTCTGTCCATGGTTTTCTGCTGTAAGAAATTAAAAATCTTCCTGTAGCTTAGTAAGTAGATAATGGCGCTTGCAGTGCCGAAGTCATGGGTTTGATTCTCAGTGAATGCACGAACTGATAAACTGTACAGCTTGAATGCAATGTTTAGTCACTTCTGATAAAAGCGTCTGCCAAATGCATGAATGTAAATGTAAAAAGCATGACAGCTGACAGTGAAAATGACTTGTTTTCAAGTCTCACTGGAGTATTTCAGGTTAAACAGGCTGAAATTTGACTTAAAATGATTGTCTGAGGTGATTGACGGTGTATGACAGAGGTTATGTTACTGTGTGCATGTGCATGAGTCTGAATGACGTGATGCTGACGCTGTTTTCATCCACAGGCAGGACTCACCACATACTATCATCCAGGCATTAATCTGAAGAAGATTCATTATTACAGCATTAAACTCTTCGAGCAGCTCGAGGCCGAGACGGGACAGGTGAGACACATCAATAAACATGTTTACTAGAGCTAGAGAGATTCATTGCAGGTGAGTTGCTCAGGATTTCGCTGTAATGAACTGCTGCAGCTCTGTGAGGCATTTGCAGCTGTATTGAGTGTGTTGTGTGGTGTATTGATTGTGTGATTGTGGTGTGATTGTGTCGCAGGCCGTGGGCTTCCATCAGCCCGGCAGCATCAGACTGGCGTCCACTCCGGTCCGAGTCGACGAGCTCAAATATCAGATGACCAGAACACACTGGCACCCGACGCCACAGTTCCTCATCGGCCCCGAGAAGATCCAGCAGCTCTTCCCTCTGCTCAACATGGACAAGGTACAAACACGTTCAGACGCCCGAGGATGATGTCCAGACTGACACACACTATTTTAATGATGATATTTAATGGTATTTTAATGTTGAATTATTGTCTTTTTTTTCTTGTTGAAAAGCATCAATAAAAAGTGTTAGTATCTAAAATGCAACGTTTACAAACATAAACACTATAAACATGTATTTTAGTTTCTGTCACTCCACAACAAATCCTTTACATTTAGCGGTATACAGAACAGAACAGGAATGAAAATATGTCACCCTGGACCACAAAACAAAAAAGTCATAAGTGTCAATTCTTTGAAATTGAGATACATCATGAATGATGCATCATCAGCAGCATCAAGCTGAATAAATAAGCTTTGCATTGATGTATGGTTTGTTAGGATAGGACAATATTTGGCCGAGATACAACTATTTGAAAATCTGGAATCTGAGGAGCAAATGCATATTACTAATCAAAAATGAAGTTTTGATATATTTACGGTAGGAAATTTACAAAATATCTTCATGGAACATGATCTTTACTTAATATCCTAATGATTTTTGGCATAAAAGAAAAATGTATAATTGTGACCCATACAGTGTATTGTTGGCTATTGCTACAAATATACCTGTGCTACTTATGAATGGTTTTGTGGTCCAGGGTCACATATGTGCATAAAACAAACATAAATTATAGTGTAAACAACATTTACTATAAAGGCCAAGCCTAAATTTATTTAAAGCATGTTTTTATCCCTCATTTGGCACAAATCCAAATGTTTGCACTGATGTTAGTTGCAATACATAAACTACTTTGGAATATAAGTCACAGCATGTTTCATATGATAAAAAAACGACTTATATTCTGGAAAATGCATGTGTTAAATTCGGTGAGGACAGCAGAACATATGTGTGTGGATGCTGAAGCTGCTTGTCTCTGTGTGTCAGGTGTTGACGGGTCTTTATAATCCGGGCGACGGTCACATCGACCCGTATTCTCTGACGATGGCTCTGGCAGCGGGAGCGCGAATGTACGGCGCTCAGATCTATTATCCTGCTCCAGTCACAGGCCTCACGCCGACCGCCGACGGCAGATGGGACGTCTAGACGCCACACGGAACCATCCGAGCCAATCGCATCGTCAATGCCACAGGTTCGGCCACACCCACACGACAGACCACACCCCCACATGATAGACCACACCTGTTTGTTAGGCCACACACACACATACGCTAGACCACACCCACATGACATACCACACCCCTACATGATATACCACACACATTTGTTAGGCCACACCCACATACGCTAGACCACACCCACATGATATACTACACCTGTTTATTAGGCCACACCCCACGTTAAACCACATAACACATGTTAGACCATGCCCTCACATTATAGACCACACCCACATCTTAGACTACACCTTTTTGTTAAGCCACACCTACATATGCTAGACCACACCCACATGATAGACCACACCCGTGTGTTAAACCACACCCCATGTGTTAGATCATGCCCTCACAATATAGACCACACCCACATCTTAGAACACACCGCACATTTGTTAGATTACACTCTCACCTAACAGACCATGCCCCCAATATGTAAAAACCACACCCACACATGATAGACCACACCTGTTTGTTAGGCCACACCCCCACATGTTAAACCACATAACACATGTTAGATCACGCCCTTACATGATAGACCACACCCACATCTTATACCACACCCCATATATATGATAGACCACACCTCCACATGTTAGGTCACACCCACATGGGTTAGGCCACACCCCTCACTGCGGTCTGAGGAGCATCTGCTCCCCGTTTATATTTTAGAGCTGCAGCTGTCTGAAATGTTGCACTCATGTGAACCCAGAAGTACTGCTGGAAATCTAAGGCCCTGTTTACACTTGCTATTAAGACGCATTTTGGTTGATCGGATCACAAGTGGACAACACTAAATACAAGTGTAAACGGGGTGTGAAACGTTTTCAGCTGGAAGTAGTAAAGCATAGACATTTCAAAGTAAGAGTCAGCCTTTATTATATTTAAAAGTCCCACATTCTGCATTAAATATTTTTTTGCATTAATTTATTTTTTTCACATTCTGCATTAAAGTATTTTTGTGACACATTAAACTGTATCTGGTATTTAATTCAGGGTAAACTCTTGTATCTTCTCTCTGGGCCACCAGTCACAGGAAGGAAAGACTAAGAACGTGATTTATCATATTCAATATATAGATTGTACTAGTATCAGCAAAATCTGACAGAAGCGTCATGGGTCCAGATCTTTCTGCAGGATTTGTTGTAATATTTTGTGCTGATGTTCTTATGGGAATGTGCTGAAGCAGCTTTGATAAGATGATCAGACACACATTGCACAGTCACACGGACCTAAAGGCCGATCGCTGACCTCTGACCTCTCCTATAGCAAACATAATCCGTCTCTGCTGGTGTTTTCATCCCGTGTCTCTGAAACGAGTGTGCTGAAGGTCATGTGCTCCTGATCCAGAGGTCAGATGCAGTCAGACTTTTCTCTGCTTCCTTTTCCTGTTTTCTCTGCTTGTGTGAGTCTGTTTAAACTTGAGATCTGACTGAGAATGTTTCTGTGAACTGAATTGAGTAATAAAGAAGCAGAGTCAGATCTGAGTGTGTGTGTGTGTTTGTTTAGTCGATTTTGGTCCAGGTTTAATGCTTTTGGGGTTTTGGCCTTCTGCCCCGCTCACATGACCAGCCAATCAGCTCTCGCCAACAGTTCATCTCTCAGCCAATCATCAGAGATCTCTCTCACACGCCTCAACTCAACCAGTTCTCACCAGAACTCTTCATTCGTTTTTTTCCCTCAAACTGACCGAACAAAACTCTGACTTCAGTTATTTCTGTCAAGGAAGGCCATCAACTTCAGTGACTGACTCAGATATATTCTATTCTATTCTATTCTATTCAGTTTTATAATTTTCTTTAATATTATAATCTATTCTATTCTGCTTTATTCTGTACTATTCTATTCTATACTGTTATCTATTCGCTTATAGTCTATTCTATATTGTTCTAATTTGTTCTATTTTATTCTAATCTATATTATGCTAATCAGTTCTATTCTATACTATTCTATTATGTTCTCTACTGTTGTTCTAATCTAATTTACTCTTTTCTATTCTATTCTAGTAGGTTCTACTCTGTTCTGTTCTATACTTTTCTTTAATATAATCTATTCTATTCTGTTTTATTCTGTACTATTCTATTCTATTCTATACTGTTATCTATTCACTTATAGTCTATTCTATATTATTCTAATTTGTTCTATTTTATTAAATTCTATATAATGCCAATTGGCTCTATTCTATACTATTCAATTGTGTTCTATACTGTTGTTCTAATCTATTCTACTCTTTTCTGTTCTATTCTAGTAGGTTCTACTCTATCCTATCCTATTCTATTCTATTTTATTCTATTCTATTCAGTTCTATTTTGCTGTATTCAGAGAAATAGAGAGTATGAGCTGTTCTTTTGTCTCTCTCCTTGTGTTTGATTCAGTTTTTTTAGTGATCCATTGAGGTTAAAAGCATTTTTAACGGTTTTGGCTGTAAACGATGAATTTACATGAAGGACTACCTGTTTTACATGCAAAACAAGAACATTTTGCTGTTGGAGAATAAAAGACTGTTATTGAAGAGACAGTCTCTGAGATGAAGTCTTTATATCTCGTTTTTAAGTGAATGAATCCTGTTTTAACATGTTTAGATGGAGTTTGCAGTTTATTGTCCCTCTTAGTTTCATTTCTGACTCTTGCTGTAGCATGATGTTTATGAAGGGAACTCACACTCATGCTTCAGCGATGACGTCACCAGGTTCTGTCGGGTCAGAGCCACAGGTCTGGAATCAGTCAAACACACCAGGAGGTCAAAGGTCAGAGCTCACGGAATGCTTGCAGGAGGATCCAGTTACTGTGAACCCTGCCGACCTACAAACAGGCTGTGAGCCGTGATTGGTGCCTCAAAAAACACCTCGACCAATCAGATGACATCTCACAGCACTACAGATGTTTGTGATTGTGTGTTTGTTGCTCTGGCTGAACTAGTTCTGATCCACACACACACACACACACACACACACACACACACACAGCATAATTCAACAGACCAAATGAACACACTAAACAATGCTTTATTAAAAATGTCAAAATGCAAAAGGTTCTTTGAGGGTTATGTTTAGTGTTGGGGTTAGAAAATATCGTTAGCTCGGTGTGTGTGTGTGTGTGTGTTGGGCTGCTGGAGGTTATTTCAGACTGATGGATCATGTTCTGTGTGATTATTTCAGGACATCTGCAGTGTTTGTGTGTCTCCTTTGCTCAGGAGTTCTTCTTAAAGGAACCGTTCACTCAAAAATAAAAATCTGCTGTAAATATTCTCACCTTCAGACCATCCGAGATTAGGATAAGTTTGTTTCTTCATCAGGTTTGTAGAAATGTATCACTGCATCAGCGTCTCAGCAATGGATGCTCTGCAGTGAATGGGTGCCGTCAGAATGAGAGTCCAAACAGCTGATAAAAATATCACAATAATCAGAGGTTGACAGTAACTAAGTACATTTACTTGAGTATTGTACTTAAGAACACTTTGTTACTATGAAGCAGCTTTGAAAGTCAGTGGGTGATTATTTTCTTCTCTAAAACGTGACTTTCTTTTTTTCAGACAGTTTCAGTAATCACTCTTGTAGGGCTACATGAAGAGATTTCCCAGCATTTTTTGATCACTGACCAGTTGCAAATGTGATATTTATTTACAACAATTCAATAATAAGAAGTTAATATTGTGGTATATATTAGAGATGTGTCCAGAGCTGTGTGAGATCACTACCATCCTGCTTTTGTGGGTAGGGGTGTTAAATAATAATTATTATTTTTGGTTTAGTTTTCCCCCATAGGTTTTTAACATTCTAAAAGCTCTTTATTCCAAAGATACTACAAGCTAGTCAGTGTATTCAG
>NW_015549774.1:23542-32623 GCF_001515605.1 Sinocyclocheilus anshuiensis
CACTCACTGTGTGCTCATACTGTGGTCACAATGTGCGGTCACTGCACACTCACTTTGTGGTCACAATGTGCGGTCACTGCACACTCACTGTGCTCTCATACTGTGGTCACAATGTGAGGTCACTGCACACTCACTGTGTGCTCATACTGTGGTCACAATGTGAGGTCACTGCACACTCACTGTGTGCTCATACTGTGGTCACAATGTGAGGTCACTGCACACTCACTGTGTGCTCATACTGTGGTCACAATGTGAGGTCACTGCACACTCACTGTGTGCTCATACTGTGGTCACAATGTGAGGTCACTGCACACTCACTGTGTGCTCATACTGTGGTCACAATGTGAGGTCACTGCACACTCACTGTGTGCTCATACTGTGGTCACAATGTGAGGTCACTGCACACTCACTGTGTGCTCATACTGTGGTCACAATGTGAGGTCACTGCACACTCACTGTGTGCTCATACTGTGGTCACAATGTGAGGTCACTGCACACTCACTGTGTGCTCATACTGTGGTCACAATGTGAGGTCACTGCACACTCACTGTGTGCTCATACTGTGGTCACAATGTGAGGTCACTGCACACTCACTGTGTGCTCATACTGTGGTCACAATGTGAGGTCACTGCACACTCACTGTGTGCTCATACTGTGGTCACAATGTGAGGTCACTGCACACTCACTGTGTGCTCATACTGTGGTCACAATGTGAGGTCACTGCACACTCACTGTGTGCTCATACTGTGGTCACAATGTGAGGTCACTGCACACTCACTGTGTGCTCATACTGTGGTCACAATGTGAGGTCACTGCACACTCACTGTGTGCTCATACTGTGGTCACAATGTGAGGTCACTGCACACTCACTGTGTGCTCATACTGTGGTCACAATGTGAGGTCACTGCACACTCACTGTGTGCTCATACTGTGGTCACAATGTGAGGTCACTGCACACTCACTGTGTGCTCATACTGTGGTCACAATGTGAGGTCACTGCACACTCACTGTGTGCTCATACTGTGGTCACAATGTGAGGTCACTGCACACTCACTGTGTGCTCATACTGTGGTCACAATGTGAGGTCACTGCACACTCACTGTGTGCTCATACTGTGGTCACAATGTGAGGTCACTGCACACTCACTGTGTGCTCATACTGTGGTCACAATGTGAGGTCACTGCACACTCACTGTGTGCTCATACTGTGGTCACAATGTGAGGTCACTGCACACTCACTGTGTGCTCATACTGTGGTCACAATGTGAGGTCACTGCACACTCACTGTGTGCTCATACTGTGGTCACAATGTGAGGTCACTGCACACTCACTGTGTGCTCATACTGTGGTCACAATGTGAGGTCACTGCACACTCACTGTGTGCTCATACTGTGGTCACAATGTGAGGTCACTGCACACTCACTGTGTGCTCATACTGTGGTCACAATGTGAGGTCACTGCACACTCACTGTGTGCTCATACTGTGGTCACAATGTGAGGTCACTGCACACTCACTGTGTGCTCATACTGTGGTCACAATGTGAGGTCACTGCACACTCACTGTGTGCTCATACTGTGGTCACAATGTGAGGTCACTGCACACTCACTGTGTGCTCATACTGTGGTCACAATGTGAGGTCACTGCACACTCACTGTGTGCTCATACTGTGGTCACAATGTGAGGTCACTGCACACTCACTGTGTGCTCATACTGTGGTCACAATGTGAGGTCACTGCACACTCACTGTGTGCTCATACTGTGGTCACAATGTGAGGTCACTGCACACTCACTGTGTGCTCATACTGTGGTCACAATGTGAGGTCACTGCACACTCACTGTGTGCTCATACTGTGGTCACAATGTGAGGTCACTGCACACTCACTGTGTGCTCATACTGTGGTCACAATGTGAGGTCACTGCACACTCACTGTGTGCTCATACTGTGGTCACAATGTGAGGTCACTGCACACTCACTGTGTGCTCATACTGTGGTCACAATGTGAGGTCACTGCACACTCACTGTGTGCTCATACTGTGGTCACAATGTGAGGTCACTGCACACTCACTGTGTGCTCATACTGTGGTCACAATGTGAGGTCACTGCACACTCACTGTGTGCTCATACTGTGGTCACAATGTGAGGTCACTGCACACTCACTGTGTGCTCATACTGTGGTCACAATGTGAGGTCACTGCACACTCACTGTGTGCTCATACTGTGGTCACAATGTGAGGTCACTGCACACTCACTGTGTGCTCATACTGTGGTCACAATGTGAGGTCACTGCACACTCACTGTGTGCTCATACTGTGGTCACAATGTGAGGTCACTGCACACTCACTGTGTGCTCATACTGTGGTCACAATGTGAGGTCACTGCACACTCACTGTGTGCTCATACTGTGGTCACAATGTGAGGTCACTGCACACTCACTGTGTGCTCATACTGTGGTCACAATGTGAGGTCACTGCACACTCACTGTGTGCTCATACTGTGGTCACAATGTGAGGTCACTGCACACTCACTGTGTGCTCATACTGTGGTCACAATGTGAGGTCACTGCACACTCACTGTGTGCTCATACTGTGGTCACAATGTGAGGTCACTGCACACTCACTGTGTGCTCATACTGTGGTCACAATGTGAGGTCACTGCACACTCACTGTGTGCTCATACTGTGGTCACAATGTGAGGTCACTGCACACTCACTGTGTGCTCATACTGTGGTCACAATGTGAGGTCACTGCACACTCACTGTGTGCTCATACTGTGGTCACAATGTGAGGTCACTGCACACTCACTGTGTGCTCATACTGTGGTCACAATGTGAGGTCACTGCACACTCACTGTGTGCTCATACTGTGGTCACAATGTGAGGTCACTGCACACTCACTGTGTGCTCATACTGTGGTCACAATGTGAGGTCACTGCACACTCACTGTGCGCTCATACTGTGGTCACAATGTGCGGTCACTGCAGACTCACTGTGCGCTCATACTGTGGTCACAATGTGAGCTCACATATTGGTATTATAATATCATATTAGCATATGTGAATAGCAATTAAAGAAACCACTCACCATTTCTCCAGTGTAACAATTCCACACATACACTCTCTCTCACACACACACACACACTCACTCACACTCACTCTTACACATACACACATACACACACACACACACACACACACACAAACACACAAACACATATACACACACACACACACACACACACATATACACACACATATGCACACACACACACATATACACACCACACACACACACACACACACATATATATACAGTGCATTCAGTTCAATGTTGATTCAGTTCAGTTCAATAACTGTGATTTTGTTCAATATGACTCAATTCAATAATTGATTCAGTTCAATAAGGCAAGGTAAGGCAAGTTTATTTATATAGCACATTCATATGCTATATGCTATACCAATGTGTTTAGTATTCATACACATTGGTAATTCAAAGTGCTTTACATAAAAGGAATTAAAATAATCATAACAAATAATCACAACAATAAAAACAAGGAATTTACAAACTTTTAAAATTAATTTAAAATTAATTAAAACAGTTAAGAATAGAAGATGTTTATACATAAAATAACAATAACTGCGATTCAGTTCAATGTGATTCAGTTCAATAACTGTAATTCAGTTAAATATGGTTCAGTTCAGTAAATGTGATTGTTCAACACGATTCAGTTCAATAACTGTGATTGCTGGTTCTACAACTCAGATGTGAATTTTTTTCACTTTTGTGCTTTAAAAATGTACGTTTTTTTCATAAAGACTACAATAACATACTTATTTTATTTTACTTTTTAATCAAAAACACTGAATTATCACAAATAATCACAACAATAAAAACAAGGAATTTACAAACTTTTAAAATTAATTTAAAATTAATTAAAACAGTTAAGAATAGAAGATGTTTATACATAAAATAACAATAACTGCGATTCAGTTCAATGTGATTCAGTTCAATAACTGTAATTCAGTTAAATATGGTTCAGTTCAGTAAATGTGATTGTTCAACACGATTCAGTTCAATAACTGTGATTGCTGGTTCTACAACTCAGATGTGAATTTTTTTCACTTTTGTGCTTTAAAAATGTACGTTTTTTTCATAAAGACTACAATAACATACTTATTTTATTTTACTTTTTAATCAAAAACACTGAATTATCATGAATCATTGACCAGATTGATTACAGAATATAGATATGTACAGATGATGAATTATAATTATTTTAGAATTATAATTATTAGAATTAAACAGATTATAGAATACACATGTACAAATTATAGGATTATATTTTATTATAGAATTCGATTTATGCAGATTTTAGAATACATATATGAAGATGACAGAATTATACTTTATAACAGAATTAAATTTACGATTATACAGATTATAGAATAAATAAATACAATTAGATTATAAATAAAATCAGATTATAGAATTAGAATTAGATTATAGAATTAATACATAATAAAATATATATAAATGATCAAATGTATGTATATATATATATATATATATAAAATGTATTAATTATAGTTATTATACAGATTATAGAAGACGCACATATTTTTTATTGTAACACATGAAAAGTAAATAATTGCTTCCACACATCATACCGTGGTGATGATTGACAGGTACGGTATCATTCACTCTGGAGGAGTGGGGAAGTTTCTGAGCGACTGGATCGTGAGCGGCGAGCCTCCGGATGACTATGCACTTATGCACTATGTACTCAACCATGTAGTGTATGGATTATATAAGGTTATTATGTCATTCATAATTGGAGTCTGATAGCCCCTCCCCCTTCGGTTCATAATTAAAGCTGCGACAGTGGAGTGCATGAAGTGTCCAACATTCCACACTTCGTTTTTTCGGTTATTTAAGTGCATCATCCGGGTATTTAAAGTGCACTTGTTCTTTTTGGAATTTTCAGTGTGAACGCACTACTCGCACTATTCATACTACAAAACGTCATAGAATAGTGCATAAGTACGCGATTTGGGACGCTCAGGGTTGTAAAAATTCCGTTATAATCTATTATTACTATTATAATATCACATGTAATTGCTTGTATTTTTGCTCACATTTTCATTTTTTATAATAATGAACCTACAGGATGAGCATGTATGTAGGCTTATGCATTTATTTATCGGAGTGTCTATTTGCACTGGTTCCACCCATCAGTTCCAGCGGCGTAGGCGTAGGTGGTAAAGCCAGTGCTTTTAACGCAATCGACCCGAGTTCGAATCTGCCTTTTGGCTAACTTTTTCCCCTCGTTTTTTCAAATCTCGTATCACATTGGAAAAGCATTTATTTTCGATAAAAATGAAGGAAATAATCGAAAAGTTAAAAAATCAAAGTATTGGGTAGGGTTATGGTAGGTGTAGGGAGGGCTTTATTGTCCCAAAAATGTGGCAGTCATTTAATAACTTGAATTAAAATTATAATTTACACTCAATACGTTATTATTGTATACCGTTTTATAATGTACTACAATACTGAGGTGCAGATAATTGCCACTATGTGCATTAAGTAGTATAAATAGCAGAAAATCCTGCTATTTTCACTCTTCATGTTCAACAACACACACCTCGCAGTGACAGCGAAGGCCACTATAAACAAGAAAATATGCTAGAAACATAGATTTCTCGATTTTAATAGACTCTAATTTTTATGAACCAATATCGATTCTTAAATCCCAATCGATGCTGTTTTCAGTTGATGAATGATTATATAAGGTTATTATGTCATTCATAATTGGAGTCTGATAGCCCCTCCCCCTTCGGTTCATAATTAAAGCTGCGACAGTGGAGTGCATGAAGTGTCCAACATTCCACACTTCGTTTTTTCGGTTATTTAAGTGCATCATCCGAATATTTAAAGTGCACTTTCTCTATTTGGAATTTTCAGTGTGAACGTACTACTCGCGCTATTTATACTACAAAACGGCATAGAATCATGAACAAGTACATTTGTTGTACATAAGTTTGTGACATTTAATTACCACCTTTCAGTGACAGCGAAGGCCACTATAAACAAGAAAATATGCTAGAAACATAGATTTCTCGATTTTAATAGACTCTAATTTTTATGAACCAATATCGATTCTTAAATCCCAATCGATGCTGTTTTCAGTTGATGAATGAACCGTACATATATAGTGCGCCTCCCATCCAATAAATTCAAATTCTATCAATTTTATTAGAAAATTCAAGCAATAAATACCGTTTAGGTGCTCTTTAATGTGGCGTGATCAGATCAAGCGAACTGATCATCTCTTTCGCTTAACTAGTGGATAATCGCAACATATAATCATTGCAGTTAATAGTGTTCACCGTCTGTTTGATTACGTCATTAACTGCATGAATTTTACTGTACATTTCTGCCATATAGACATCAACTTGACATAGTCACCACTGATAAGCTACTACTAAATATAATGTAGAAACTTTAAAATAGAAACTTACATTTTCCGTAGAGTTGCTTTGCAACGATTTGTTTCGTGAGAAGCGCTATACAAATAAACTTGAATTGAATTGAATACTCACCTGAGCATAATCAAAGGCATAGTAAAAGACTGGTGACGGTTTTATTTTTGTTCTGGAGCTGATGATTCCATGCTCTGCTGCTACCAACTGGACAGGGTGGGAATTACAGTTATAAATTACAGTAGATCTCCCTCAAAGTGACAGATGTGATGCGTGATGTGGACGATCTCTGCGCTCTGACTGGTTTCAGTGGGTTACCCGAAGGAGGAGCGCCTAACCGGGTCAGCGGCGTCTATGAGCTGCTGAAGGACAGATGCTCCATGGGCTTCCACGCAGGATGGGAGCAGCCGCATTACTTCCACAAACCCGGAGACGACTCCGGATACAAGTGAGCATCAGAAATCATTCACTAATGATGGAGCTTAACCTTCATCCTTCCCTCGCGGTTTCTAACAAAGCTTTCCCTCGTGGGTTAAACCAGAAGGCCTAAGATGAAAGTTTTTTTTTTTAATCCATTTTTATATATTTTTTCTTAATTTTTATTTTATAAAATTTGTATTTACCTTGTTTTCTTTAATCATGCGTGTTATAATGTGTTTGCGCGTTGGGGGGGTGGGGGTGTAAGTGTTTTTTGCCTTGGGAATATTTGAAAGTCTCAGTCATTCGTTTGGATATAAATTTTTTCTGGATTGTGTCAGATTTTGTATTTAAACAAAAAAATCTAATAAAAATGTTTTTCGACATTCCATTCATTGCTATCAAAGTGACCCACGAGGGAAGCATTTGTTACTGTTTTTACACTCACATAAAGTCCTCAAATCCACTTAATTTTTTTTGTGTGTGATCCATGTTCAAGTGTGACAAAATTAAATGAAAAAAAAAAATTTTTTCGACATTCCATTCATTCCTATGGTCGGGGAAGGATTTGTAATTTTTTTTAAAATACAGCCACATAAAGTCCTCAAATCCATTCAATTTTTTTGTGTGTGATCCATGTTAAAGTGGAACAAACGTCACAAATTCTTGCGCCACTCAGATGAACAAAAAAAATAAAAAATACAAAAACATTTGGGGTCAGAATGACCCGAGGATGAAGGTTAGACGTTTGTGGTCGGTAAGATTTATAATGTTTCTAAAAGAAGTATTTTCTGCTCACCAAAGCTGCATTTATTTGAACACAAATACAGTAAAAACAGTGAAATATTACAGTTTATGCTTACAGGGGTGTTGAATGCTTGAATCTGATTGGCTGACGAACGTTCTGAGGTGTGCAATTATTTTCACGCGGTACTCTGACGATTTTATCAGTAAAATAGTTTAGCGACTTAAAAGCTACATGACATTTCTCACAAGCGAGGTAACAACGGCGCTGTTCGTGAAGAAGATGAATATAAAGTTTGACTGTTAGTACAGACGCTGCTGCAGAACACTGTTGAGAGACACAGACTCTCTCTCTAATAACTTAGTTATTAGCTGCTGCATTTTTCTCATAATTCAACGGCCCGGAGTCAATTGTTCCTTACTTAAACTAGCTGTTTTCTATGTGAATATCTGTTAAACTGTAATTTATTTCTGTGATGCGCAGCTGTATTTTCAGCATCATTACTCCAGTCTTCAGTGTCACATGATCTTCAGAAATCATTCTAATATGCTGATTTGCTGCTCAAGAAACATTTCTGATTATTATCAATGTTGAAAACAGTTGTGCTGCACAATATTTTTGTGGAAACTGTGATACATTTTATTTTTCAGGATTCACAGATGAACAGAAAGTTCAGAAGAACAGCATTTATTTGCAATAGATATCTTTTGTAACATTATAAATGTCTTTACTCTCACTTTTGATCAATTTAAAGCGTCTTCAATGAATAAAACGAATGATTTAAAAAAAAAAAATGTTACTGACCCCAAATGTTTTACATTAGTGTAAGTAATGCTATAATTAAGTGAAATGTGCTGCTCTGATTGGAGGATTGTGAGTGCGTGTCTCTCTCGGGTCCTGTGTGCAGACCCAGCTTCAGAAGGACTAACTGGTTCGGGCCGATCGGCCGCGAGTGTAAACTGGTGATGGAGGGTGTGGGTGTGATTGACCTTTCACCTTTTGGGAAGTTCATCGTGAAAGGAGAAGATTCACACCGTCTGCTCGACCGGCTGTTCGCCAACACACTGCCAAAGGTGAGAGAAACAGGACAGGACCACCACAGTAAGATGTGCTACAGTATGTTTGAGTGAAATATTACAGACAGCCTGATGATCTGGACCAGAGGTTTATGACAGCAGAATCTGTGTGTGTGTGTGTGTGTGTGTGAGAGAGTGTCTATGTGTGTGTGTGTGTGAGTGAGTGTGTGAGAACGTGTGTGTGTGTGTGAGTGTGTGTGTGTGTGAGAGAGAGTGTGTGTGTGTGTGTGTGAGAGTGTGAGTGTGTGAGCCAGTGTGTGTCTGTATGTGTGTGTGAGAGTGTGTGTGTGTGTGTTTGTGTACTGGTTTATATATCCTGGTGGGGACTTAAACCTGACTACACACAGACTCATGGGGACTCATGTCAC
>NW_015549774.1:35340-36084 GCF_001515605.1 Sinocyclocheilus anshuiensis
GAGTCCCCACAAGGATAGCAAACCAGACGTGTGTGTGTGTGTGTGTGTGTGTGTGTGTGTGTGTGAGAGTGTGTGTGTGTGTGTGCTGATTGAATCATGATGATCTAATGTTTCTCAGGTGGGTCAAACCAACATCAGTCATATGTTGACCCCACGGGGGCGTGTCTACGCCGAGGTCACAGTTACCCAGACTGCACCTGGAGAGTTTCTGCTCATCACAGGCTACGGATCAGAGCTGCACGATCTGCGGTGCATCTCACACACACACACTCACACACACACACACACACACCAGTAACTATTACTACAATCTTGAATAGCTGAAGGAGCCAGTGTGTGTAATGTGAGAATATCTGGAGTGTGTGGGTGTGAGTGAGAGCGTGTGCGTGTGTGTATGTATGTGTGTGTGAGAGAGTGTGTGTGTTTGTGTGTGTGTGTGTTTGTGTCAGTAACACAGTCTGGTTTCTGCCCCTTGTCTCATCCAATCAGGAAACAGCACACTGACCCCTATGAAGGTAAAATAATGCCTAAAAGATTTGCATTTGCAAGTATCATATTTTAATTCAGTTGTTATTTATTTATTTATTTTTAATGTATGTGTACGTTAAAAGTACCATTCTGGCAGCGAGAAAGATCCTGAACTAAATGAAGATTAATGTTTTGGCGTGTGATGTGTTTATTGAACCAATCAGATAAGAGTAAATGGAGAGTCAGCGAGAGGCTCATTTGATTGGCTACAAGAAA
>NW_015549774.1:36112-36459 GCF_001515605.1 Sinocyclocheilus anshuiensis
TTGTAAGCGCAGAGAAAAGAAAGACGGAGCTGTACATATCGGTTTATTTCGGGAACTTTTTGCCCCACATGCACAACAAGTCATTTAGACATTTGCAACAGTTCGTTTTTTTTACACATACAGATCGGTTCTATGCAGTCAATCCGTTTTGCAGTTCTTTAAACTGATGTTTTCGCTTGCAAATCACTGTTCACAGGCTTGCAGTGCTTTTGACCGTACTTTAGCGAAAACAGCGTGCCAAAAGTGTAAGCACAGAAAAAATGGAAGTCAGAAGAGTACAGATCATATTTATTTTGCGTTAGCATGAAGCTGCAGTTTCACAATACATGAATTACACTTACGAGAAA
>NW_015549774.1:36948-45120 GCF_001515605.1 Sinocyclocheilus anshuiensis
TGGCGCCCCCTTCTGGATGAAAGTGAATTGACCTGCAGCACTAACCGATGTAGCTGTGAATAAGTCAGTCTTCACTAGTGCTGGAGCTGAAGCCTGTTAAAGTTCAGCGTTTGAGCTCCAGACACGAATGATTTATCAGATCATGTGTGAAAACATCTCTAAACCAGCTACAACACATTAGCAGCTGCCTCAAACACCGCATCACATTTACATTACAGTTTATTTCATCTGCTTAAACACAATCTTTCCTTGTCACAGTTTCTGAAAGCTGGCACACAAACAGCAGAAACACACCAAATCTACAAAACCATAATTCTCAGCCTTTGACTCAGTTTGCAATTTCATAAAACACTTTTTGTAAAACACAACACATAATTCTCTGTGTAACACACACAAATCTAACAGGAATTAATATTATGGCAAAGGTGTTTGCAAATTGATTCTTGGATGTGTGCGTGTTTCTGTGTGTCTCAGGTGGATCGAGCGCGAGGTGTGTGACGGTGGGTACGCTGTGAGTGTGTGTAATGTGACGGATGAGCTCGGTGTTCTGGGCGTCGCCGGGCCGAAGTCACGGGCGGTTCTTCAGAAGCTGACAGATGAAGACATGAGTGACACGGCCTTCAGATTCCTGCACTGCAGATCCATGCAGCTCGCCGGCGTTCCTCTCCGCGCCATACGCATATCCTACACAGTGACGCTGACCGCTACACGCTAGTCGTGCTAATCGACAGGACGCATGCAGATGAGCGGCTGTCCTCATACCCTGTGTGTGTGTGTGTGTATCTGTGTGTGTGTTTGTGTGTGTATCTCTGTGTGTGTGTGTGTGTATCTCTGTGTGTGTGTGTATCTCTGTGTGTTTGTGTGTGTGTCTCTGTGTGTGTGTGTGTGTATCTCTCTGTCTGTGTGTGTGTGTATGTGTGTGTGTGTGTGTGTCTCTGTGTGTGTGTGTGTGTATCTCTCTGTCTGTGTGTGTGTGTATGTGTGTGTGTGTGTGTGTCTCTGTGTGTGTGTGTGTGTATCTCTCTGTCTGTGTGTGTGTGTATGTGTGTGTGTGTGTGTGTCTCTGTGTGTGTGTGTGTGTATCTCTCTGTCTGTGTGTGTGTGTATGTGTGTGTGTGTGTGTGTCTCTGTGTGTGTGTGTGTGTATCTCTCTGTCTGTGTGTGTGTGTATGTGTGTGAGTATCTCTGTGTGTGTATCTGTGTATGTGTGTGCGTGTGTGTAGGTGAGTTGGGTTGGGAGCTCTACATGGACATGCAGAAGATGTCGGCGGTGTATGAGGCGCTGATGGAGGCGGGACGAGACGAGAACATCGATAACTTTGGCACATACGCCATGAGCTCCCTGAGACTGGAGAAGGGCTTCAGAGCCTGGGGAGCTGAGGCACTGCTCTCACACACACACACACACACACACACCATTCATCTTATCTCAAGATTTTGTCTTTTGTTTTTAGATGAACTGCGACACGAATCCTTTAGAAGCCGGTTTGGACTATTTCATCAAACTCAGTAAGGTAATAATAAACAGCAGCAGTGTGTGTGAGTGAGATGTTGTTAGTGGTTTGGAGCTCTCTCTCTCTCTCTCTCTCTCTCTCTGGCAGCCTGCAGAGTTCATCGGTAAACAGGCTCTGCTGGAGATCAGGGCTCAGGGTTTGAGCCGGCGGCTGGCGTTCCTCACACTGCACACAGACGACATCGACCCGGAGGGGAACGAGAGCGTCTGGCACAACGGAGAGGTGAAGCTAACACAACACAACGAGCTGTGTGTGAAAGATCTTACCAAATCAGCCCACACGAAAGAGTTTCAGTGTGTGTGTTACCAAAGAAACAAGAGTTGTCAGCTCAGAGTGACTTCTGTTTCTGACGGTTTCCGACACTGAATAAAAAATAAAAAATGAATTTACTTTTTTCCCCTCACAATTCAAGTTTATATCTCATAATTCAGACTTTTTTCACTTAACTCTGAATTCAGAATTGCAAGATAGAATCTCAGAATTGTGAGAAATAAACTTGTAATTGCAAGAAAAAAGTCAGAATTGTGAGATAAAAAGTTATGTTTTTTATTTTTTATTCCTTTGCAAAAACGCTTGTCACAATTCTCACTATTCTGATGTTTTCTCAAAATTGTGAGCTTATATCTTGCAATTCTGATTTTTAGTTTTTATCTCAGAATTCTGAGTTTATATTTCACAATTCTAACTTTTTTCTTTTTTTCTAAATTTATATCTCACAATTCTGACTTTTGTTTCTCAGAACTGCTTAAGAAAAAAGAAGTCCAAATTCTGAGACGATAAATTGGCTGTTTTTTCCATGGTGGAAACAAGCTTGCAATTCTGACTTTTTCTTTCTCCTAATTGAGATATAAACCGAAATTGGTAATTTGTGACCCTGGAGCACAAAAGCAGTCTCAAGTCGCTGGGGTATATTTGTAGCAATAGCCAACAATACACTGTATGGGTCAAAATTATCCATTTTTCTTTTATGCCAAAAATCATCAGGATATTAAGTAAAGATCATGTTCCATTTGTTTGTTTATTTGTTTATTTATTTGGATCCCCTTTAGCTATGCCCTAAGGCATTCCACACAACACGTAACATTCATCCATTATTACATACATTAAAAAAATAAAAAGTTAAATACATTCTCCACATTCCAAAACATCTCTATAAACATTTCTTCCACACTTTTAATATCTATAACACCTACTATATAAAAAACGTATTGCTTATTCAACTAATTCCTATACCTCAACCTCCTATAAGTACAGAATTCCAAGGTGTGCCTTTACCTGCCTTTTGAAATCAATTTTCGTGTTATCCTAATTAATGACAATGGTAAAAGATTCCATGATTTCATTGCCCTAAATGTTACTATACGTTTAAGAAAATTAGTTTTAGCATTATGAAGTAGAAATCTACCCTCCGTTGCTCGTCTAGTAGCATATTCATGTGACCGAACATTAGATTGTAATTGATTATACTGATCCATTGGAGTTTTAAAATGTAAAATCTTCCATGTTGATAACAATATTGCAGCAATCATCCTATCTTCCACTCTTAGCCAATTAAGATCAAAGTGCATACTATTAATATTCGTACCATACGGACACTGGAGTATTAACCTAACTGGAGTTTCCTTAAATCCTTTTTGTAGCATTGGCCCCAGTGTTGCCAGATTGGAAATGTCCAAGTATCGTACCAGAAGCTCAAAATTATCATATTTGAAAGAAAATTATCGTACACGAGTAAAAACTAGACTATTTGTCTACTAGACTAGAACATCAACTTTTTGACACAACCTTTAAATCACCACAATAAATAAATAACTATGCTAGGGCCCTATGAAATACGTTTTATTTTTTCCCAAATTCAAAATTATTTTTTTTTTATTCCAAATTGAAAAAAAATTGGATTCTATTTTTTTTCCATTTTAATTTTTCTGGACTCCTTTTTAAATGGTTAAATTAAATTTTATTAATCAAAAGCACGTCTAATTAAATAATGAAATGTATACAATTCAACATCAAATCTATTAAAAAGTTTAACAAAAATTACATGTGTAGGGTCTTATGAAATGTTCTCCTTGTTTATTGTTACCAAATTCTGTGTTTTAATGTCTAATTGTTTGAATGCATAAAAACTACTTTTATTTATAGCCTTATGTTTTTTTTCTTTAGAAATTCTGCATTGTGTATTTTAATTTTTCTGGTTATCTAATGACACAATTTATTATCCAGGGTGATACCCAATACTTTTGCTTCCTTAACTTGCTGGATAAGTGTTGTATTTATATATAATTTCAGCTCTGGTTTGGACCGTAGAGAATAATTAGACCCAAATATTATACTCTTTGTTTTAGATGTATTTAGTATCAACTTATTTTCTGCAACTCCTCATTCAAAATAGCCGTCAATTCAACCAACGTTTTTGCAGATGCATAAACTGTTGTATCGTCTGCATACATTGTTAATTTGGCACTTCTTAATACCAGATATAAATCATTTGTGAAAATGGAATACAAAAGTGGTCCTAAACAGCTCCCTTGTGGAACTCCACATTCAATTCCCCTTCTATCTGAGTAACTTCCGTAAAAAAAAACTCTCTGTGATCTGTTATCCAAATAACTTTCCATCCAAGCAATTACTGATGGTCTAAATCTATAACTCTCCAATTTTTCCAAAAGAAGCTTATGATCAATAAGGTCAAATGCAGCTGTAAAATCTAATAAGACTGCTCCACATATCCTTTTTTTATCCAACCCTCGATACCAATCATCTGTCATTTGTGCTAAAGCTGTACATGTGGAGAGTCCTTTTCTAAAAGCATGCTGATAATTTGATATCAGATTATTCTGTAACACATAATCCTATATTTGATCATATACTGCCTTCTCTAGGATCTTACTTAACACTGGTAACACACTCACCGGGCGGCTATTAGAGCCACTAAATTGTATTTTTCTATCTTTAGTCAAAGGCATGATTTTAGTTTCCTTCCAAGCCTGTGGAAATACTGATTGCTTAAGACTCATATTAAAAATATGACGTATTGGACCAGACACATAATCTATGGCTAATCGGATCAGATTATCATCTATATTATCTATCCCTGGTTGTTTGTCTTTACAGACAGATTTTATTAACCTTTTCACAGTTTCTTCTCCCAATTCACTAAACTCAAAATAACAGTTCTTATCTCTCATAGTTCTTTATATTAAGAATTGTAGAGGTCACATATGATATCTCTTTCCTCAAATTCTGTATCTTACTGCTAAAAAAAATCATTCAAATAATTAGCAGTTTCTTCAGGTTTTGTTATATAAGTACCTTCACAGTCAACTGAAGCAGGTTGTGAGGACTTCTGTCTTCCCATTATATTATTTAATACCTTCCAAAGCTTCTTCCCATCTTTCTTCTTACTACTTAACTGTAATGTATAATATTGTTTCTTTTTCTTTTTATTAAGACCTGTGACATAATTTCTCAATTTATAATATTTCTGTCTATCCGTTACACTACCAGTTTTTTTTGCTGTTCTGAAAGCCTCGTCTCTCTGAGCCATATAGTCCTTTAATTCGCTATCAATCCAGGATGGTCTACGATCCTTGATTCTTAAAAACGACACCATTGTTGGGCGAGGCTGACTCCAGATTTCATCCTGTACTTTAAGAGCTTTTCCAACTCGTTGAACTTTCTGTATACCGATGTTGAGTGGGTCCAAATCCAATTTATTCTTAAAAAGTCAGAACCCTTTTCATTATCAGATTTTCAAATAATCACATTCTGACGTCTGGTCTGAGCATCTAGAAAGCCCGTTTTCCCATCTATCACCAACATCGATTCCGCCAGTTTATGTATGTCGTCTTCATTTGATTTACAATTAGACGACAAACTTACACTTGACGCTTTTAAATCGTCCACCTCCTTTTGTGTAAATTGGAGGCTAACTTTCAACTCCTGCAGCTCTTTCAAAATAGCGTCCATTCTGTTTCCATAAAGGTGAACATATACAAACCTTAAAGTTGCTTTCTTGTTGTTGCAACAGTTCTTTATAGAAGGCTTTCTGCTGCTCCATCAATTCATGCACCTGTTCATGTGTGATGTACTGTCCAGAGTCTTTCTCTTTATCCTTACGACCAGCCATGCTTTCCCACCGGCAACAAACACAAGGTATACTTGTGTTGTGTTATACTTTACTGCACTCCTCTGCGCTTCAAATCGATCATTTAAGAAAACAGTTTATTTCTGTGTTTTGCAGTAAGCCGCGTTCTGTGATCTTTTGATCACAGAAAAGAAACAAAACGGTAATTTGTAATTTGTATTCACAGCGTGAAGCGGCAGCCAATCACGTGGGGAAAAAAAAAAAGAAAAAAACTTAATTTTTGATTAGTAATATGCATTGCTAAGAACTTCATTTGGACAACTTTAAAGACGATTTTCTCAGTATTTAGATTTTTTTGCACCCTCAGATTCCAGATTTTCAAATATTGTCCGATCCTAACAAACCATACATCAATGGAAAGCTTATTTATTCAGCTTTCAGCTGATGCATAAATCTCAATTTCACAAAATTGACCCTTATGTCTGGTTTTGTGCTCCAGGATCATATATATGATCACCTCTTTTCCTTTAATTTAGTGTGTCACTCATATTACTTTTCTCATGTAATTTCATTTTAACTAATTTATTATTTTCTTCAATTTAAATTTTTTAATTTGTATTCTTTTTAATTTTTATGAACTGTTTTTATGATTACTATTTAAAAAAATATTTTTTAATAATTTCTACAATATTTTTTTATTATTGTTCTGTAAAACCGTGTGTTGTCTGGAGGTGGTGGGGAACACGACGTCAGGATCGTACAGCTACAGCACACAGCAGAGCCTGGCCTTCTCTTACCTGCCCCTGCACCTGACTCACGCGGGTCAGAAGCTGGAAGTGGAGCTTCTGGGTCAGAAATACCCGGCCACGGTCACTCCGGAGCCGCTGGTCCTCACAGAACCCGCCAGAACCCACCTGCAGAAGAAGCAGCGGAGCATCTGACCATCATGAGCTCAATCAGTTTCATCAAACACACTCAGAACAGGATAAAATCAGCTGTAAGCTACACATTAAGCTAAATGTGCCAGAATATGGAAATGTATAAGTTTAAAGTCTGTTAAAAATCTTTTAAACTGAAAACTGTGAAGATTTGTCTTAATGTCCAGATTCTGTGAATTATTTCCAGTCATGTTGAACTCTATGACAGTGTTTTAGACTTGTGTGTTCGTGAGGGATCACATTAACTGTCGAGTCTTACAAAGAGCCAGAGAAGAACCCTACTAAAGCACGATCTCAGTATTACAGATTCCAATAGGATTCTATAATAATGACCTCTGATTATTCCTGTATCTCTGTACTGTTTGTTTTCATTGTGAATAAACACACTCGGACAGCTTTAATCATATAAGTAAGCGTTTTAAAAGTGTAGGTTCATATTTATATGTGCAATGACTCATTTTTAAACTGTTTGTCATAAATCAACATCTCAGGAAAATGTTATGGGGTTTCAAATCAAAATATGACTTTCTGTTTCGAAACAGGAGGTTGATTTCATACATGTCCTCATATGAGGACACCGGGACTAAAAGCATGTTTATTACGCATTTTGTGAGACACAACAAATGAATAGGGAAAGCAAATATATTTCAATATTCCTATGAAATATTATATATTATTATGAAAATCTTGTCAATTATTGCTACCATTACTACACTTCTTTTTTCATTACATGTTGCCCCAAAAACACATTAATATGCAAATTAGATACAGTTTATAGATACATATTATATAATGGGAAAACCCGTTTATGGCAATTTTACACACATTGTTGCGTAAAGAAAAATGGTATATCAAATCAATCTGTTATAACATAGCTGAGAATCATCTTTACGCAAAGTTTGGTAAAAAAAATCCTGAAACCTAAAAATGTATTGGTGATTAAAAAAAAGTTTGTTTTTGCCTATGCATGTTCATTCATATCTTTTTTATTTATTTATTTATTATTATTATTTTTTAAATTGAGTCCAGGGGCGTGTTCCATAAAACAAGTTTACCAAATAAACTAGGTTTATTTCAGTTAGTCTGATTTATTGTCAGTTGATTTGGTTCAAAATAAGTCAGACTAACTGAAATAAGCCTGGCTTATGGTAAAATTGTTTTATGAAACAGGCCCCGGTGTCCTCTCCCGAGGACATAGCATAACATGAATGAAATATTCTTTTTCGAACAAAAAAAAATTTTTTTTCTTATGCTCTAAAACAATGTAATGACATGAAAAAATACTAAATTTTTCAACATTTTTTATATATTTTTTGCTAGGTCTCAGGAGGTTAAAATTCTTAAAAAGACGGAAAATTTGGTTAATGAATATTAATGACGTTACGTGACCGAAGCCTCACTAGGGACGGAGTCTCAGCCTCAGACGTCACGCCCACGGACCATTGGCTAACGTCTGATCCTATTGAGGAACCCTGGTGTAGGGCAATATAAAATACGGTCTGTACAGCAAAAAAACCATTACGCCTATGGAGAGTCCCCACAAGGATCGCAAACCAGACGTGTGAGTGTGTGTGTGTGTGTCTGTGTGTGTGTGTGTGTGTGTGTGTGTGAGTGAGTGTGTGTGTGTGTGTCT
>NW_015549774.1:45502-59012 GCF_001515605.1 Sinocyclocheilus anshuiensis
TGTGTGTGTGTGTGTGTGTGTGTGTGTGTGTGTGTGTGTGTGTGTGTGAGTTTACACTCACAATAAAAACATACTGCAAGTTTCAGAACTTGGTTTACTAAAATTGAGTAAAATATGTATAAAATATGAATTATTCTTTTCTACCCTGGCCAAAAAGTGAGATGAAATGTAAATTAATGAGATGTTTCTAACAGTAGAGCAGATACTGACATAAAATGATCTAAATATCAGTCGTGGCTCTATATCTCCAGTAATAATAAGATGAGATTTAACAGCAGAGTTTGATCGTGATCATTTAGAGGCTTTAGAAAAATGATACAGTAGCATAAGGTTAAATACTTCTATGGTGTTGTTGATTGTTCATCATGAGCTGTGTGAAGATGAGTAAATGAATTGACAGCATTCACTTTTAGCAAATAAAGCCGCTGATTGTATGTAGATTGAGTGTGTCGTGTTGATTGAACAGATTGAGGATGTTTCCCAGCGAGACGCATCAGATGCTGTGTTTTCTGTCGGGTCAGTGTTTGATGGGACGTGTGTAGTTTCTGTGATTGTGATTCTGTTGATTGTGTGCAGTGACTCTATCATAGATCATAGCATGTGAAACGATATGAACAAATCATCTCTCATCTGCAGTGTTTACCGACTCTCATTTGCTCTTAGTGTTTAATGTGGAACTAATTACAACTTCAGATGCTTGTATCAGTGTCGGTTTAGGTTTGAGCCATCATGCATCTGTGATGAGTCGTTTTACTCGAACCACATCTGAAGGAGTTTAATAACTGATGATGATTGACAGAAAAGCGTTTAAATGAATAGTTCAGCCAAAAATAAAAAAAATGTGAAAGTGTTCTGGTGTGAATCAGGAGAGAAATCTGCACAGATCAAGCAGCATTTAAACAGCTCTAAACACATATGTGGCTGGATTTTGATGTGAGAGACAACAGCAGATGCACTTTTTCACTGGAGGAGTTATTATGGATTATGGACTCAATGTATTGGAGTTAAAAGCGTCTTAATGCTGGATTTGTTTCAGCTTTTGTCTTCTCCAGATGTTAACTGATGGACTGAAGTGCTGTGGATTACTTGTGGATTATTGTGATGTTTTTATCAGCTGTTTGGACTCTCATTCTGACGGCACCCATTCACTGCAGAGCATCCATTGCTGAGACACTGATGCAATGCTACATTTCTACAAACCTGATGAAGAAACAAACTCATCCTGATCTCAGATGATCCTGTGAGCACTTTTTCAGCTCATTTCTAGCATGATTTCTCTGGTCAGACTCTGAATCTGAATCAGGCTTGATGTGATGAAGCTCCAGTGACGTCGCTCCTCTCACGATCAGTTCTGGTCAGTCGACTCGCTTCTGGTTCTTCTAACAAAATGTCTTCATCCGTCTTCACTGTAGAGACGGAGAACAGATTGAAAAGCCATTAGAGAGGAGGAGACGGCACAGGACTGCAGCTCACTTCCTGTAATCAGACCCTCCCCGTCCTCTGCACTTCCTGTGCCTGTGGAATGCTGCTCTGTGATTGGCTGGAGCAGAAGTTCAGTGTCTCCATATGTCTCAGTCTCTCTCTGTTTCTTTCTGAGCCTTAATGTTTAAAACAAGAACAAATACAGTCAGGTCCATATATATAGGTCCATATGTATGTATATACTGACACAGTTTTCATAATTTTGGCTCTGTGTGCCACCAGAATAGAATTAAAATATAACAATCAAGATGAAATTGAAGTGCAGACTTTAAGCTTTAACTCAAGGGGTTGAACAAAAATAAAATAAAAACATAAAATGCTTAGGAATTACAACCATTTTTATACACCGTCCCCCCATTTTCAGAGGCTCAAATGTAATTGGACAAATAAATATGATAATAAATAAAATGTTCATTTTTAATATTTTGAGAATCCTTTGCAGGCGATGACTGCCTTACGTCTGGAGCTCGTGGACATCAGCAGAGACTGGGTTTATGAAGGAAATAATGAAGAAATAGTCTACATCTGTCCACGAAACAGCTTTTGAGTCAACTGTTCAATTACTTATGGTCCCTTGAAAAAGTGGGGAGGTACATATTAAAGAGCTGTAATTCCATTTATGCTGAGAATCCCTCAAATTAAAGCTCAGAGTGCACTTTAAGCACATATTAATTTATGGACCTGACTCTATCTGTCAGTGTTAAATTGACTTTATTTTTCATTCCCCATTGACAGATATTTGCTCTTGTTTTGATCATAAACTCACTTCTTTTTTGATTCATTTCTCAGAAAACAAGACTCAACTTGTCAACTGTATGTTGATCTTAGTAAAATACCGAGGAAGAGCAACAGATTTTGCAGTGTTCAGAATATTTCCAGTGTTCTTGTGTCATCAGATGTGAAGCGGTCAGAGACTGCAGACGTTCCTGAGCTCTTCAGATGTCTGATTTCAGTCTCGCGCCGCTGCAGCTGTCTCTCGCTCAGATGAAGGTGGTAATTTTGTGTGATTTGACTGAGGGATTCTGGGAAAGCACTGGAGGACTGTGAGCACTTTTTCAGCTCATTTCTAGCATGATTTCTCTGGTCAGACTCTGAATCTGAATCAGGCTTGATGTGATGAAGCTCCAGTGACGTCGCTCCTCTCACGATCAGTTCTGGTCAGTCGACTCGCTTCTGGTTCTTCTAACAAAATGTCTTCATCCGTCTTCACTGTAGAGACGGAGAACAGATTGAAAAGCCATTAGAGAGGAGGAGACGGCACAGGACTGCAGCTCACTTCCTGTAATCAGACCCTCCCCGTCCTCTGCACTTCCTGTGCCTGTGGAATGCTGCTCTGTGATTGGCTGGAGCAGAAGTTCAGTGTCTCCATATGTCTCAGTCTCTCTCTGTTTCTTTCTGAGCCTTAATGTTTAAAACAAGAACAAATACAGTCAGGTCCATATATATATATATGTATGTATATACTGACACAGTTTTCATAATTTTGGCTCTGTGTGCCACCAGAATAGAATTAAAATATAACAATCAAGATGAAATTGAAGTGCAGACTTTAAGCTTTAACTCAAGGGGTTGAACAAAAATAAAATAAAAACATAAAATGCTTAGGAATTACAACCATTTTTATACACCGTCCCCCCATTTTCAGAGGCTCAAATGTAATTGGACAAATAAATATGATAATATGTGTGTGTGTGTGTGTGTGTGTGTGTGTGTGTGTGTGTGTCACAGGAAACACCTCCAGCCGCCCTGCAGATATCGTGGGCGTGACCTTTGACCTTTGATCTGATATCAGTGAGGTCCTGACAGCTGCAGATCTGACTCTCTCAGTCTTCTCCTCTCACTCGTCCATCTGCTCTGTCTTCCAGCTTTCTTTCCTTCTGTTTTTCCATCACACACTCTGTGCCAGTTGTTCTCAGAACAGCCTTTACTGTGGTAAAATCACTGTAAATCTGCCTCATCTTACTGTAGCAGATCGTCCTGATGTCTCTTCATCTCATGCATTATCTTTCTTCTGTGGAACACAAAAGGAGATAATTAGAGAAATGTCTAAGTAACCAAGAAAATATTCTTTGAATCAATTTTTTTCTTGGTTGTACAAACATTAAGGGAATGTTTCAGAAATGTCTTGGTGGTTTTTGTTTCCAAACAATGAGTGCTGGGGGTCCAGTGCTGTTTGGGAGGAAAATTTGTATTTCAATGCTTTTTGGTTCACTCGCAAAAGTGTTGCGTTCCCTTGAGAACCAATGCCAAACTTTTGTGATAAACGAATGATATGAGGTGGGAAGAAAGTCTATGTTTCAGTTTGCAAGTGAATGCAAAATTAATTTCGGGGGAATGCAATAGAACGCAACACTTTTGCAAAAAAGCAAATGTTTCTCAGGGGACTGCAGTACTTTAGGAAGACAACGCAAATGCTTTTTGAAAGAATGCAAGGTTTCTCAGGGAAAAGCAACGTTGTTCACTAACAAAAGTATTGCCTTCCTCCAAAATTAACTTTGCATTTGTGTGTGATACATTTGCATTCACTCGCAAAGGTAATACTTTTTGCAAGCAAATGCAAATGTATCGCGCACAAATGCAGTTTCTTGGGGGAACGCAATATTTTGGCAAGAGAACCCAAAGATTCCTAACGGAACACAGTACTTTTGCAAGAAAACTCTATTGTTTTCTAGTATTTTTTTCCACCAACATGTCCCTCCAGCGTTCTTCAGAGTATCTTCTGGTGTTCCTAGATGAACGTCTGCGTCTAACCGTCTCATTGGACCAGATTAAACTGAGAACAAATGGAGTGAAGGCCTTGGTGATCTTACACGCGTGTCCTCCAGACGTCTCAGGAATGTGAGGATGAGACCGTGAGCAGCAAACGGCTCTTATTTGACAGGATGATCTGGGATCAGTGCTGAAGAATGTGTGCCGTCTGAGAGATCACAGAAAGCTGCTGGAGAAAACAAGCTCTTCATGTCCTCGAGAGAGAAGCTGATATGGAAGCGTGTTTCCAAAACGGGATAAAAAAGAAAAAAAGGTCATTTTGACATTTTATCTCCCAATTCAGTTCTGCATTTTTTTGCACTTCTGACTTTTAATTCTGAGAAAAGAATTGTGAGATATTAACTCTAACTCTAAAACATGCTCTAAGAACATTCTGCTACCATTATAAATAAAACTCTTTCATGTCCTTGAGAGAGATACGGATATGGAAGCATGTTTCCACCACAGGATATAAAAATTAAAACTGTAATTGCGACTTTTTACGACAATTTTGAGTTTATATCTCTCAATTCTCACTTTATTTCTCATGATTCTGAGAAAATAATTATTAATGAGTTATTCCAAGATTCACATTTAGCAAAAATATGTTCTAACGTTTTGCTAATGTTCCCATTAAGTTATGAAAATGTTATTTCCTGAATGCTCTCAGTTTCAGTGTTAAAGATAACCAAGAAAATATTCTTTAAAATCTTTTTTTCTTGATTGTACAAACATTAAGGGAACATTTCGTTTAATAATTTTGCAAACATTATAGAAATGTTACATTTGAATGTTCTCTAAATGTTCTGAAACAAGAAGTAACATTTACATTTCCAGCTAAAATGTTTCAGAAATAAAATGTTACACGAATGATGCATAAATAACGTTATTGTGTTAACATTTTGAGAATATTATTAAAGACCAAAATTCTTTGTTGCCAAAAAAACAGTTACTGTACTTTTACTATAATAAAATCATGGTTAATTTTTGTAAGGGAAAAATACGACTCATGTTCAGTATTAGGATTTTTCTATAAAGATATAGTAATGATGTAGTTATGATTGTACTAATTGTGACATGTAGGCAATTCAGAAAGTATAGTTTTGTTAAATCTTGAGTCATGTGAGAGAGAGATATCAGGGCAAAATAAAGAGACTGAAAAGTAAGATGAAAGTGAAGGTGCAGTCCAGCAGAGAACTTTTATTTATTTTGTAATGTATGTCCCCAATCTAAGGGTTTAAACCTTTTTTATGTGAGGTCCAAACAAAACATAGGGTTGTGTTTCAGAGTTTGTTATGAATATGAATATATTTAAAAATGGCAAACTGCAAACTGAATGATTATGAATATGATTTGAAATGGTAATGTAGAATCGTCAGCACTGAAAAATAAATATATTAATATTAAAATATAAATAATATCATGTTTATTTTTAAATACAGCATTGAATTATTGAACATTTACACAATTTTGAACAATTACATTTGATGTATTTTCTTATTAACTAGTAAAACTACACATTCTGATCAGTTATGTTTTAAGCAGCGCATCGGTAGTTAGTAAGCTGCACTTGAAGAGAAGTCTACAATATAGGGCACAACACTGTGTTCATTTAAAGGAATATTCTGTATCGGTTTTTTACATGAATTTAAAATATGTTGTGTTTTCAGGTTACAACTTAACAGATGATGTCCTGGCAGAAAATTACCAGTACCTTTTCCATTTTTCTGCATATTTTTGCATATTTTTAAACTGATCAACAAGTGCAGGTACAAACTGATAACAAGGCGTGTTATCATAAACGAACCATTATTATTGAACAATTGCCACTAGCAACTTAATTTGCGTGATATGTGTATTGCTAGACACCTTTGGTTTCCTCTTTTTGTGTAATTTAGAGGGAAAATGTGTGCCTTTTTATAATTCGAGTCACAGTTGCTAAAAGTTGCCAAATAAAATTTAAAAATAGCTACATTTGTTGCTATAGGTGCTTTTGGAAGAAAAGGTTGCTAGGGTAGAAAAGTTGCCAAATCTAGCAACAAAATTGCTAAATTGTGACCCTGCAGCACAAAAGCAGTGTTAAGTCGCTGGGGTATATTTGTAGCAATAGCCAACAATACATTGTATGGGTCAAAATTATCAATTTCTCTTTTATGCCAAAAAGTCATTAGGATATTAAAGGGGTCATATGATGCGATTTCAATTCTTCCTTTCTCTTTGGAGTGTTACAAGCTCTTGGTGCATAAAGAAGATCTGTAAAGTTGCAAAGACTAAAGTCTCAAATCCAAAGAGATATTCTTTATAAAAGTTAAGAGTCAGCCACGCCTACCTAAAACGGCTCGTTCTAACACGCCCCCACATGTCTACATCACTATGTGGGAAGATTTGCATAACGCCGCCCAAATGTCTCACGTCTCCGCTACGTCACGTAACAGCAACAAAAACATGAACAAACACTGAACGATTGTCTTTTTATTAACAAACATTAACACCGATTAATAAATGTATTGTTCCATGTTCGTTAGTATACCGCGCACAAGGTTTATGCGCACAGTCCAAGTCTTCTTCTCAGTTTTTAGTGTATCTCTGAAGCAGAATTACAGTGCCACATGCTGGTCTGGCAGGTTTACTACATCGTTTCGTGGTTTCGTGTGGACGCAGATATTTCTTGAGACGAGGAGAAAAAAAAGATCGGATAGGGAATCTGTGGATTCGTGTGGACGTAGCAAATTATTATTATTGTTATACTTTATTCTCAAACTGTTAATTAAGAAATTCTTTTAACCCAAAAAGCCTTTCTCTTTGGAGTGTTACAAGCTCTTGGTGCATAAAGAAGATCTGTAAAGTTGCAAAGACTAAAGTCTCAAATCCAAAGAGATATTCTTTTTAAAAGTTAAGACTCAGCCACACCTACCTAAAACGGCTCGTTCTAACACGCCCCCACATGTCTACATCACTATGTGGGAAGATTTGCATAACGCCGCCCAAATGTCTCACGTCTCCGCTACGTCACGTAACAGCAACAAAAACATGAACAAAGACTGAACGATTGTCTGTTTATTAACAAACATTAACACCGATTAATAAATGTATCGTTCCATGTTCGTTAGTATACCGCGCACAAGGTTTATGCGCACAGTCCAAGTCTTCTTCTCAGTTTTTAGTGTATCTCTGAGGCAGAATTACAGCGCCACATGCTGGTCTGGCAGGTTTACTACATCGTTTCGTGGTTTCGTGTGGACGCAGATATTTCTTGAGACGAGGAGAAAAAAAAGATCGGATAGGGAATCTGTGGATTCGTGTGGACGTAGCAAATTATTATTATTGTTATACTTTATTCTCAAACTGTTAATTAAGAAATTCTTTTAACCCAAAAAGCTAATTATGCTCCCTTCGAACTGGTTGTCTTGTAAGGCGATAAAAAGTTACGGATTGCAGCTTTAAGTAAAGATCATGTTCTATGAAGATATTTAGTACATGTTCTACCTTAATTTTTGATCATATGCATTGCTAAGGACTTCATTTGGACAACTTTAAAGATGATTTTCGCAATATTTCGATTTTTTTGCACCCTCAGATTCCAGATTTTCAAATATTGTGCTATCCTAACAAACCATACATCAATGGAAAGAGGATTTATTCAGCTTTCAGATGATGCATAAAAAAAAAGATCGGATAGGGAATCCGTGGATTCGTGTGGACGTAGCAAATTATTATTATTGTTATACTTTATTCTCAAACTGTTAATTAAGAAATTCTTTTAACCCAAAAAGCTAATTATGCTCCCTTCGAACTGGTTGTCTTGTAAGGCGATAAAAAGTTACGGATTGCAGCTTTAAGTAAAGATCATGTTCTATGAAGATATTTAGTACATGTTCTACCTTAATTTTTGATCATATGCATTGCTAAGGACTTAATTTGGACAACTTTAAAGATGATTTTCGCAATATTTCGATTTTTTTGCACCCTCAGATTCCAGATTTTCAAATATTGTCTGGTTTTGTGCTGCAGGGTCACAATTGAGCAATTTTGTTGCTAGATTTAACACAGCTGTGAACCCGAGTGGAAGCGCTGGTGTGTTGCCTTGGTGACGGTGGCGCGAGAGAGAGAGAGAGAGAGAGTGTGTGTGTGAGAGAGAGAGAGAGAAAGTGTGTGTGTGTGAGAGAGAGAGTGTGCGTCGCTCTCTGATGTTTGGAGAAATCGCCGACTTTCTTTCGCGGGAGAATCCGGTTGAGGAGCGCGCGAGGGTGAGTAGCTTTTGTTCTCGCAGATTTACCTCAGATTTCTGCGTTTACCTCACTTTCACCTCACTTTCACCTCAGATTAACGGAGATACATCAGATTAATCGTGTTTAGAGCAGCTCTTCGGTCAGAAAGCTGCTCGTTTGAATCGGTTTTCGGTCTTTTATCGTCGGTGTTTCCAGAACGGAAAGTCGTGGCAGGAGAAACGACGAGCTCTTTCTTTCTTTCTGTCTCTCTCTCTCTCTCCTTCTCTCTCTGCTTTGGAAGCGTCTGTATTTGCTGTAACGCGATATAACGAGATTTACAGCTGATGTCGGTGATCAGTCTTCATTTGTTCTTCGGTTAAAAGTGTTTTTCTTTCTGTCTGTCCGTGAGGAGAGCCGTTCATTCAAACTGCCGCTGCATTTATCTCAACAAATCACTTTATGTGCTTTAGTTCATTCAGTTATACCGTCACTGTGTGAAAAGTTTTATAATGAATCCAAGATACTGTCACGGTAACGTGTTATCGTATTGCTGCACATGTACCGTGGTATATTATGAGTACTATGGTAAAACTGTGGTAAAATGTAGAGGAGTTTACTCTCATCGCTGGCTAGCAGAAATCATTAAAATATTGATGAGATTTATGAATATTTGCAGCCATTCGCGTCAGTATGGCCATAATGTGTTTATGAGGACACATCTGTATTGTTTTACTTCTGTTATTATTAGCCAGATAACGGATAGTAATGATATTTATGCATTTTCCCCAATTTAAATGCAGTTCTGTCAGATTTAAATCGCTTTAAACAGTAATTAAATCTCTCTGCTGTGCATTATAAAATTTGATGCATGATTTTTACTCATTTTTTCTTGTTTAAAAACAAATAAAGTGGTATATTTGTATAATACCCCTGCTTTAAGGACTAAACTGAAAATAATTTTGTGTAGAAACAGTTTACACTGCTGGCAAATTAAAAAAATAAAATGTAATTAACAGATTGAGTTAAATGTAATAGTTTTGAAGTAGATATACTGTGTGTTCGTACTCCATTAATCTTTATTTTTCCAGTAATACTCCAACAGTATTTATGAACCTGAAAAGCATTTTTTCAGTGTAGGACCCAGCTGCATCCCACAATGCCTTGGGCCCTCAGTTCGCTTGAGTGGTCTGGACTCTTTTTTCCGGCGCTGGCCCTTTAAGGTCTGTTTGAGGTTGGCTGGATCATCAGTGAACGTTCACTTTATGGAAGCTAAGCATAAGAGCGTGGACGGTCCTGCCGACCATAAAAAACCAGGCTCTTCATTACAGGCCGCTCAAGCCAAGAGAAAACACACGCTGCCAAGAAGAGACGCTCTCCTCCGTTCAGAACCAGTGGAAACTCACAGTTGTCCTGCGCTGTTTGTGGGCCGTCAGGTAAACACTGTGTGCTGTTTAGATCTCAGACCACACAACCTGTCTGCGCCCCATTTCTGTGATTCGTGATCTGAACGTGTCCGGAGCCTAGTGTGCTGCCTACATAGACGGCATCTCAAACCATCATAGGTACACTAGCAGAAACATCATGCTGATTTTGGACAAATTCTAATAAAAAAAACACATTGACAGTGATTTGCAGTGACAGTGACTTTTTAGACATTTTAGAACTACAGTGATTTGTTTCTGATCTATAATGATTCAGCTGATTTTGGACAAATTCTAATAAAAAAAACACATTGACAGTGATTTGCAGTGACTGACTTTTTAGACATTTTAGAACTACAGTGATTTGTTTCTGATCTATAATGATTCATTTTAGGACTGTATTGATTCATTTCTGAACTATGATTCATTTTAAAACTACAGTCATTTGTATTTATAGTGATTCATTTTAGAACTGCAGTGATTTGTTTCTGGTCTATAATGATTAGTTTTAGGACTGTATTGATTCATTTCTGAACTATGATTCATTTTAGAACTACAGTAATTTGTTTTGTATCTGTAGTGATTCATCTTTGAAGTGATTCATTTTAGAACTACAGTGCTTCATTTTTTAAGTATAATGATATAGTTTGAACTATAATATTTCATTTTAGAACTATAATGATTTGTAGTGTAACTGCAATTATTCAATTTGAAACTATAGTGATTCATTTCTGAACTGCAGTGATTCATTTTTGATCTATAATAAGTCATTTTAGGACTGTATTGATTCATTTCTGAACTATGATTTATTTTAGAACTACAGTGATTTGTTTTGTATCTAGTGATTCATTTTAGAACTGCAGTGATTCATTTTTGATCTATAATGATTCGTTTTAGGACTGTATTGATTCATTTCTGAACTATGATTCATTTTAAAACTACAGTCATTTGTATCTATAGTGATTCATTTTAGAACTACAGTGATTAATTTGAGAACTACAGTGATTTGTTTCTGATCTATAATGATTCGTTTTAGGACTGTATTGATTCATTTCTGAACTATGATTCATTTTAGAACTACAGTCATTTGTTTTGTATCTATAGTGATTCATCTTTGAAGTGATTCATTTTGGAACAGCAGTGATTCATTTTTTTAATATAATGATTCATTTTAGAACTGTAGTGATTTATTTTACAATTGTAGCAATTCATTTTGCAAGTGTAGCAATTCGTTTTTCAGAATACTTGCGTAGTGATTCATTTTTTAGAGTCCCGAGTTTAACCAGCATATTGTGTGGTATTTTACAGTAAGATCATCTGTAACGCGAGCCAGAGTGTGTCTGTGTGTGAATGAGAAACCCGAGACAAATGCAGTGTTAAAATGCTAATTGAATGTGTGCTGGAGGTCAAAGGTCAAGCAGACACTGCGCTCATCAGCATTCAAACCCGAGGCTCTCTGATGGTGTGGATGTGTAGTTTTGTAGGCACACGGTTCAGACCGACGGGAATCTGGATGTGGCCGGTTCTGTTTTAAGTGCAGAAGGGCTTTAAATGGGTCACATTACGTGCTGGAGTTTCCATGCAGCGCTCCCAAAAGGAGCATGTTTGATTGAATTAAAACCAGCCGAGCTGCGCTGCCTTCAAATGAACTACAGTCATTTGTTTTGTATCTATAGTGATTAATCTTTGAAGTGATTCATTTTGGAACAGCAGTGATTCATTTTTTTAATATAATGATTAATTTTAGAACTGTAGTGATTTATTTTACAATTGTAGCAATTCATTTTGCAAGTGTAGCAATTCATTTTTCAGAATACTTGCGTAGTGATTCATTTTTTAGAGTCCTCTGAGTTTAACCAGCGTATTGTGTGGTATTTTACAGTAAGATCATCTGTAACGCGAGCCAGAGTGTGTCTGTGTGTGAATGAGAAACCCGAGACAAATGCAGTGTTAAAATGCTAATTGAATGTGTGCTGGAGGTCAAAGGTCAAGCAGACACTGCGCTCATCAGCATTCAAACCCGAGGCTCTCTGATGGTGTGGATGTGTAGTTTTGTAGGCACACGGTTCAGACCGACGGGAATCTGGATGTGGCCGGTTCTGTTTTAAGTGCAGAAGGGCTTTAAATGGGTCACATTACGTGCTGGAGTTTCCATGCAGCGCTCCCAAAAGGAGCATGTTTGATTGAATTAAAACCAGCCGAGCTGCGCTGCCTTCAAATCAAGCCCAGAGCTCTGAGCGCCGGCCGTCACACACACACACACACACACACACACACACACACACACACACACAGACAGAGTGGGTGTCCATCTGATGTCAGGTGACCTGTAGATCATCGTCTTCATTGTGCTCTGTGTGTGCGCGTGTGTGTGTGTGCAGTAGGGGTGTGCGATATTGACAAAAAATAATATCTCGATATTTTCTGGGATTTTATTGATAATTATAATTAGACAATATTTTGCTGAGTGTGTTATTGTGCTTGTATCTTAAGGACTACCGTGGACAGCTGACTCCTGAGGTTTTTAATATTCTTCATATTCTGTGTGCTGGTCAGTTCACACTGAGAAATTAATCTTTTCCAATAAGTTTAAACTAATTTTTACATTTTATGGGCATTTTTACCTTTATAAAGCCATTTTTTCTAAAAGTGTCCATTATCTTTTGAGTCAAATTCTTACATTTAATCAGTGAATTACATTTGGGCTGTTACCAAGCAAATTAAATCAACACAACACAGAAGCTGCATCTGAAGTAGGCCTGGACGATATGGCCAAAACGGTTGATTCATTCAGGAACGAAACACCGTCATGTTGCTCAGCGACACAAAACTGTGCTGTGACTGTGTTTGGAATTATTTTTATTGGAGAAATAGAGCAAAAACAGGCAATACTCTTAATTAACTTCTTGTTTATTGAACTGTTGTAAAAAATCATTATCACATTTGTAATCATGGTAATATTTGGAGAAAATTGGGCTCTTCGTGTGAAACTGATTATTAACTATATGAAATGGTGTAAATATATACATTTTCTGCCCCATGTCTTGAATTTGTGATCATTCTAAATGTATTTTAATAGACTTAGTCATGCAGTGAAAGAACTCTAGACTTCATGTAATGTAAGCGTGCGCTCTGTAGGGGTGTTTTGTTTGGTTTTTGCTTGACAAAAAATAATATCTCGATATTTTCTGGGATTTTATTGATAATTATAATTAGACAATATTTTGCTGAGTGTGTTATTGTGCTTGTATCTTAAGGACTACCGTGGACAGCTGACTCCTGAGGTTTTTAATATTCTTCATATTCTGTGTGCTGGTCAGTTCACACTGAGAAATTAATCTTTTCCAATAAGTTTAAACTAATTTTTACATTTTATGGGCATTTTTACCTTTATAAAGCCATTTTTTCTAAAAGTGTCCATTATCTTTTGAGTCGAAATCGCACATCATTAAAACAACAATTACTATATTATTGCAGACGATATATATCGCACACCCCTAGTGTGTGTGTGTGTGTGTGTGTGAGTGTGTGCGTAAGTGTGTGGAGCGGCTCACACTGACCTTCAGTCTGTAGTTTTCACTCTTCAGCTGCTTGATGGCGAGTCGCTGCACGTCGATCTGCTGTTTGAGGAGAGGAGAGTCCACCACCTGC
>NW_015549774.1:59031-64839 GCF_001515605.1 Sinocyclocheilus anshuiensis
GTGTGTGTTCTGTCTTTATCTCTCTCTCTCTGTCTGTGTCTTTGTCTCTGCACAGTGTGTGTCATCCTCGTGAGCTCACGCTGTGTTTTCTGTGAAAGCAGCGGGTGTGTTTTAGGACGGAGGAACCCCCGCACACTTCAGGACAGTTGTTGTCTGTCTTTGTTCTCAGGGGACGCTTGTGCTCGGGGCCCCGCTGGAGCCGCCTGTATTATTCATCTCTGTGCTGCTGCACTCTTGCCCGTTTGTGTTCACTATATTATTCTGTAGTGCAAACACACACAAGTGTGATCCAGTTATCATAATGTGATGTGTTAATAACCCACAGCTGTATGCAAATGAGCAGCCGCACTGGCCAATCACAGCCGTGTATTCACAATAAGACTGATTTTCGTGAAAAGAACTCTAGTGATTAATTTATGAACTGTAGTTATTCATTTTAGAATTGCAGTGATTTATTTTTTAACTATAGTGAGTCATTTTTAACCATAGGGATTTATCTTAGAACTATAGTGATTCATTGTAGAAGTATAGCGATTCATTTAGAACTACAATGATTCACTTTAGAACTGCAGTGATTCATTTTAGAACTACAGTGATTCATTTTAGAACTACAGTGATTCATTGTAGAACTGTAGTGATTCATTGTAGAACTGTAGTGATTCATTTTAGAACCACAGTGATTCATTTTAGAACTATAGTGATTTATTTTGGAACTATAGTGATTCATTGTAGAAGTATAGCGATTCATTTAGAACTACAATGATTCACTTTAGAACTGTAGTGATTCATTTTAGAACCACAGTGATTCATTTTAGAACTATAGTGATTTATTTTGGAACTATAGTGATTCATTATAGAAATATAGCGATTCATTTAGAACTACAATGATTCACTTTAGAACTGCAGTGGTTCATTTTAGAACCACAGTGGTTCATTTTATAACTACAGTGATTTATTTTAGAACTACAGTAATTTATTTTTGAACTTATTTTTTATGATTCATTTTGTAACTGCAGGGATTTTGAAACTATAGTGATTCAGTTGTATGCAAATGAGCTGTCACGGTGGCCAATCACAGCTGTGTGTTTTCACAATAACGTGATGTGTGTGTTGTGATGTGTTTCGTTATAAGAAATAACTAGAAATATTCTAATCACTTAATTTCACAGCTAAAAGGTGTATTTCCAGTGCGTGCCCACCTTTATGTAGAAAACAGCTTTGTCTAGATCAGGGTTAAGCTGATAATGGGTTAAATATGAAAAACAAATTAAAACTTGGAATATGAAATATTTTATTTGTTTAGCCGCATGTCATGTGATCATTTACTTACATGTTTTGTTAAATTACTGAATTATTAGTTTAAATCTCAGAGGGTCTCTTACTTATAGAAAATATTTAATTTCACAGGGTTTGACAAAAAGTTGAGGAGTTTTAGAGTTTTAGGACACATTTCACTCAGGCTCCTGCGTGTGACCTCTGGGTGTTTCTCAGTGAAGGTCAGAGGTCACTGAGAATGCCTGATATTCCTCACTGGGGTTTGTGGGAATGTTTGGATGATTGTCGAGCAGGAGAGAATGAGACAGGCGGTTTCTCAGTGGGTCAGTGTGTCAGTATGAGTGTTTAAACAGGAAGTGCTCTGTCGGGAGACAGGAAACACTCTGTAAATGCTTGTGGCTGTTGTGGATCCATCAGATGAAGATCAGTAACATGTGATCAGACCTGATGAATCTTGTGTGTTTATTGTTAATGTAATGTGGAGTGCTGATGTTATGTGTCTGTAAACACACGAGAGACAGTGTGTGTGTGTGTGTGTGTGTGTGTGTGTGGATCAAACTGAAGCTTCTAGAAGGGTTTCCTCCAGAACCTTTGGAGGTCCATCTGGTCAGCAGCTCAGTTCTGCTGTGTGTGTTTGATGTGAGGTTAATGGATGGTGTGTGTGATGTGGGTTCTCGAAGCGTGTGTCCATACAGTTTTAACTGTATTCTGTGTTTATCAGTAGATGTGTGTGAGTCTGGTGTGTGTCAGATGAGTCTCATTAGAGTCTGCAGAGATGGAACAGTATTCCTGTAGATCAGTACATCACAGCGTAGCAATGGCAAAGTCATGGGTTCAGTTCCCAGGGACGCTTGAACTGAGACATTGTTTCAATTTTAATGTTTCTTTTTTCATTTTAATTTTCTGGATTCTGTTTTTTTTTTGTGTGTGTGTTTTAATTTTGCTAGACTCTGTTTTAATGGTTAAATTAATTGTTATTCATCAAAAAGCGTGTCTAATTAATTGAAATAATGAAACTTACAATGTTAAACAGGTATTTTTTTTTTAAACCAAATTCTGTTTTCCATACATTTTTTCTGGATTCCATTTGAAAGGTTTCATTAAATATTAATAATCAAAAGCATGTCTTATTGATTTTATTAAAAATCCCCCCCCCCCCCTCTGTTAAATAATTACCTTTTAAAATGTTTTAACAATAATAATTTTGTTTTTTAGTAGTAGTACTATCATTACATTAAGTAATATTTCTGTCACGGTTTCTTCAAGTTAAACAAAACTTTTATTTTGACAGGTTGCTTTGAAGACCTTTAGGTTTCTGTTTGTATATGATATGATGATTGTTCTCACAAGAAACGGTATAATGCTCATGGAGTGACTCTCAGAGCAGTTCTAGAGATCGTATTCATGTGTTCATGTGCTCATATATTGAGACGGCCGAGGCTGAAAACATTATATTATTCTCATAATATTTCTGGCCATATTGCACAGCCCTAATTTTAAACTTTATCATGAAAAGTGCTGAAAATTAAAGAAAAGAGGAAAATAATAAATTTAAATAAAATAAAATACAGATTAAATAATTAAATATATACATAGTACATATAAACAAATCTCGCAAAAATTCAAAAAATAGAATGAAAAAAAAATCTAAATGTTTATTTTAAAGCGCATTAATGGAATAAAGCTGCTGTCAACTGTGATTGGTTGGGGCAAAAATTGGGCTAGTTTTCATTCCTTTTGGGCGGGTTTTGAGTTCGCTTTGGGGTGGAAATTCTTCTGGGACCTGGCAACCCTGGTCAAATATCAGAATCTCTGGTGTCAGATTTCACTGATGTTCCTCTCATATCATGAGATGTGTGTGGATTCTATGAAACGATGGCCTGATGTGTGCAGATTCTGCTTGTGTTCTCTAATGAACTCGTTAGCTTTCCTTCCGACGATCTTTCGCAGTTCGTGACCCGTGACGTCATTGTGCAGTGAACCGCGGTAATCAACTCAATTGTCCTCATGTTTGACGTGTGACTCTGTGTAACGCTGAAGCTCTCAGTAGTCGCTGTGTGTGCTGTCGCTCAATACATTCTTCATGATATGTGTCTCTGGAGCACAAAAGCAGTCTTAAGTCGCTGGGGTATATTTGTAGCAATAGCCAACAATACATTGTATGGGTCAAAATTATAAATTTTTCTTTTATGCCAAAAATCATTAGGATATTAAGTAAAGATCATGTTACATGAAGATATTTTGTACATTTCCTACCGTAAATATATCAAAACTTAATTTTTGATTAGTAATATGCATTGCTAAGAACTTCATTTGAACAACTTTAAAGATGATTTTCTCAATATTTAGATTTTTTTGCACCCTCAGATTCCAGATTTTCAAATAGTTGTATCTCTGCCAAATATTGTCCGATCCTAACAAACCATACATCAGTGGAAAGATTATTTATTCAGCTTTCAGAGGGGATAACATTATCCTCTTAACTAATGCTGTAAAATATACATGAGAGTCAGTTGGTACTACATTACTATAATATTGAAGGTTAAAACTGACTGATTTTTTAGGCTATACAACTGCTTAAATTACACTTAAGTTTTTAGAATAAAAATTGAAATGACATAATATTTCTACTTAAATTTTTTTTTATATAAACATTTAAATGGTGGTACAGTAAAAATTATAATGAATATATTATACGGTGCATATATTTAGCAAAATGCCTCTCTCTACAGTTTATTTTTCTATCTGACTAATGAGCTTATGGTCACTGAATAACGTTATGTTTTTCTGAGGTAAATGTGACGTTACGTGACATTGTTTACAAGCTGTTATATTGACGTCTAATAGTCTAAGGTAATTAATTAATGCTTTTTTTATTAGAACTGTTTAAAAAAAATAATTTGGAAGATGCCTGGAATCACAAAATGTTTTGGGGTTTATTGATAACTACATTAATTAATTGTTAATTGATAGCTAACTACATCAACACTCCCAGTTTCCGTAGAAAAGAAAAGTTGAAAATAAGTAGCTTTTTCATCATAATTCCAGTAGAAGTATCAGATGAAGAATCTTTATGTTGAGTCTTTAAATGTTGGACAATGAGTCAATGTGATCGAGAACGGCTGCTTTAGACACTCGTGTGGCGGATCGTCACATTCAGCATAGACTGACATTATCCTTCAGTATGTGTGTGTGTGTGTGTGTGTGTGTGTCTGTGAGTAGGGCTGTGCGATATGACGATATAAATCGGATGGACGAAATAAAAAGTCTATCATTTCATATTATGCTCTATCGTTTATTTCGTGGTGTTGCAAAATACATAGTTTACGTTAATACTTTTTCATCATTTGGATGACTGCGATCTTTACTCGCCACCACGGGGCGTGAAGGGGAGACAGAACCAGGTGGAGAACGAGCAGCCAGGACAAAACGAGGAGCTCGTTCCTAAACGAGGGACTATATCTGTAGTATGGACACGCGTTTTTAAGCACTGCAGTCTTAAAACAACCGATTTTAAGCCGTTGAAACACAAACAACAGAGCTATATGCGTGCACCGTCTCTTGTTTCTGTGTGAGCGGAGCGTGCATTTTTTTTGCTGATTTATTGGCTTTGAATGATTACATAAACACACATATATGCGTCAGAATCCCCGTCTTTGCAAGTATCCTCATAAAACCAGTGATTTAGGTCTTGAGAGAGAGTAAACAGCTGAAAAAGAAAACGCATACGTAACAGTATATTGATCTGGACTTCGGTCTTAAAGGGGAAGCTGTCCAATATTCGTCCTGTCTGCCATTCATATTAATCAAACAACAGCTCTTGACTAAATCACTTTTGTAACTTTAATCAGAAGAAATAAAAAAATAATAATGATATTTATATATATGTATAAAATCTATACATAATACACGTGTTAATTATATCTATCAATCTATCTATAGATAGATAGATATAATTAACACAGTGAAGACTAATTAATTTACACAATGTAGCATTTCTTATTTATTGTAATTTTTTGTCCTATTGCTTGCAATTAGTTTCTTATCCTTATTTTATCACTGACTGTTTATTTATCTTCAGTGAGCTTGAGTTTTTTTTTAAAACCTTTTTAAAAGAAAAAAATAACGTTATCGTGATACACAGTATATCGTCACCGTGATATAAAAGTTGTCATATCGTGATATAAAATTTTGGTCATATCGCCTACCCTATGTGTGAGTGTGTGTGTGTTTCTGTGAGTGTGTGTCAGTGTGTGTGTGTGTGTGTGTGTGTGTGTGTCTTGAGTGTTTGTGTGTGTGAGAGAGTGTGTGTCTGTGAGTGTGTGTATGTGTCCTACAGCTGGAACAGATTAAACTGACAAACAGTGGTTCTGAACAATAGTGCGGCGGATATCTTCCTCCTGCTGCAAGGGCTGCTGGGAGCTCCAGAGGGTCAGACGCTCAGAGCTGCTCTCTCTCTCTCACACACACACGCGCACACACACACACACACACACACACACACACACACACACACACACAAGATGCGCTACA
>NW_015549774.1:70827-72390 GCF_001515605.1 Sinocyclocheilus anshuiensis
TGAGTGAGTGAGTGAGTGAGTGAGTGAGTGAGTGAGTGAGTGAGAGTGAGTGAGTGAGTGAGTGAGTGAGTGAGTGTGTGTGTGTGTGAGTGAGTGAGTGAGTGAGTGAGTGAATGTGAGTGAGTGAGTGAGTGAAGGAAATCCCTGTTTGTTCTGAAGTTGCTTTGTTTCAGTTGATCTTGTTAGTAAGTAGTGTGTCTTTCTGTGTGTGTGTGTGTGTGTGTGTTTATGAGTCGCAGACATATAACGTTATCATTGTTTGCAGTTGGTTTATTTCTACTCGAATCAGTTGTCTAAAAGATCATTTGAAAACAAACACAGTTAGTCAGACTGGTTATAAGGGCTGTTTATGGAACTGGCTGCTGGTCAGAGTTACTCGAGGGTACAGGCTGTTGTTGATTGTAATGAGATGTAATTGTTAGTGTTGATGCTCCTGTTTGACGTTTTATGAGCTGTTGATGAAGAACAGATATACTACTCATCAGAAAACATGAGCGGTTGAGCTGCCTTATGACAGGACCGACTCGTTCCCCATCATTCCCTGTGCAGCGCAAGAGTGACGAACACACCGATGAAGCAGCGCATCATGGGTGTTTAACCCATGACGTCATCCACATGTGTTTGTGGTCAGCAGCTGAGTCTCAGCATCAGCGCATCACGATCGCCCTGAGATCTCCGGCACGATTTGTATCGACAAAGCATTAAAATGATACAAAACATAAAAAAATGTTTAGAACAACTGAAACAGAGTTTGATCAAGCAGTATGGAAGGAAAAACACAAAAAACTGATTATAAA
This sequence comes from Sinocyclocheilus anshuiensis, assembly GCF_001515605.1. Classification (NCBI taxonomy): domain Eukaryota; kingdom Metazoa; phylum Chordata; class Actinopteri; order Cypriniformes; family Cyprinidae; genus Sinocyclocheilus; species Sinocyclocheilus anshuiensis. The sequence continues at coordinate 71,625 of NW_015549774.1, forward strand.
TGATTATAAAACAGAGATCGTGTCACTTATAAAGAGAGTGCTATTCTGAATATTTTGCTGAATTTGGACTTTGTTTGAATGGAAACTTGTTTCCACCACAGAATAAAAAAATAAAAAGGTAATTGTGACTTGTATCACAATTTTTACTTTTTTCTTACAATTAAACATTTTTTTTTGAGTTTACATCTTGCAATTCTGTTTTACAGTTGCATTAACATTTTCAAAATTGAGATAAAAAGTGGCAACTAGATAAAAAAGTTCATCAAGACAAACTTTAGGTTGGCTTGAGAACGCCAAGCATGAAAGTTTACAGCAGTTGTAAAAGCCTGAAGTTTGACAATTTAGCTAGATTAGATAGATGTCGATAACATGTTTCTAGCATGATTAGCCTGTTACTAGCATATTGCTGGCATGATTACCGCCATTACCAGTAGCTGCTCGCATTAAATTCAAGGCATTAATGTTTGCCTACAAAACCACCACTGGCTCTGCACCCCTTTACCTAAATTCATTACTTCAGAGTTATGTGCCTCTAGAAGCTTGCGTTCTGCAAGTGAACGGCGTATTATTGTGCATCTCAAAGAGAACAGACTTTTTCATTAACTGTTCCCTCCTGGTGGAATGAGCTGCCCAACTCTATCCCAGCAGCTGAGTCCTTAACCAACTTCAAGAAACGACTAAAAACACATCTGTTCCACCTTTATTTGACTCTCTAAATCTAGCACTTTCTATTCTATTTTAATTCTACTTTATCTATATTTATCTT
>NW_015549774.1:73746-77518 GCF_001515605.1 Sinocyclocheilus anshuiensis
TCCACCTTTATTTGACCCTCTAACTCTAGCACTTTCTATTCTATTTTAATTCTACTTTATCTATATTTATCCTCTTTTTTTTTATTTAAAAAAAAAAACATTAGCTTTCTATTTTTTGTATTCTATCTACTTGTTTTTCTTTGTGTATGTGTATATGTGTGTGTGTGTATAATATGTATGTGTATATATATATATATATATATATATATATGTGTGTGTGTATTGTCCTCATTTGTAAGCCGCTTTGGATAAAAGCGTCTGCTAAATGTAAATGTAAATGTAATGATTAGCAAGTTACTAGCATGTCGCTAGCATATTTGTTGCATGATACTAGCATATCGGTATCATGATTAACAAGTTACTAGCATGTTGCTAGCATGTTTCTAGCATGATTAGCATGCTACTAGCATGTTGTTAACATGATTAGCAAGTGAATAGCATATCGCTAGCATGATTAGCAAGTTACTAGCATGTTGCTAGCATGTTTCTAGCATGATTAGCATGCTACTAACCTCTTGCTACCATGATTAGCAAGTGATTAGCATGTCGCTAGCATGATTAGCAAGTTACTAGCATGTCGTTAGCATGTTTCTAGCATGATTAACAAGTAGCTAGCATGTTGCTAGCATGATTAGCAGGTGACTAGCATGTTGCTAGCATGTTTCTAGCATGATTAGTATGCCGTGATAAAAAAAAAACGAATTACGAATTATAAGCTCAGAATTCTGGGGAAAAGTCAAAATTGTGGGAATTAAACTCGTAAACTAAACTTTTTTTAGTTTACACTTTATTTTAAGGTGTCCTTGTTACAGTCTAATTATACATTAAGTACTGAGTAATATTAATTAACTTCATGTACTTACTACAGGGTTAGGGTTTGTCTTACTTGCATACAATTATGCAAAATTAATTATTATTATTATAATAGTAAGTACATGTAACGTGTAACAAGGACACCTTAAAATAAAGTGTTACCTTTTTTTATTTTTATTCTGTGATTCTGATTCTGTTTCAGGTGATGTTTTTAACTGCTGTATTTATGTTCCTGTCTTCCTGCAGTTGTGTTTGTGAGATGATGGTCGAAGTTCCGCACTAAGATGTAGAATCCAGATGAGGAGGAGGAAGAGAGACAGAAAGAGGAAGGAACTCGCGTCTGAACGACACACATTTAGAAGAAGAGAGAGAGACCGCTGTTCCAGTCATACGACACACCCACAGCTCCCTGTGACCTTCGACCTCAGCTGCGCACCATGTGTCACGTGATCGTGACGTGCCGTTCGATGCTGTGGACGCTGCTCAGCATCGTGGCGGCGTTCAGCGAGCTCATCGCCTTCATGAGCACCGACTGGCTGCTGGGCTTCCCGCGGACGCCAGACGCCGTCTTCTCTCCGCATGGGGAAACGTACCGACCCACGCTGGGCATCTACGGCCGCTGCATCCGTCTGCCTCACCTGCGGCGCGGCGTTCTGTGCGGCCCGTACGCCGTGCACTTCACTGAGATCGCCAGCGGGTTCTGGCAGGCCACCTCCATCTTCCTCGCCGCTGCGATCCTGCTGCTGAGCGCCGTGGCCTTCATCTCCGTCTTCACCATGTGCTTCCAGAGCATCATGAAGAAAAGCATCAGAGAGAGAGTGTGTGTGTGTGTGTGTGTAATGGTCAGGTGTGAGTGAGTGTGTGTGCAGCTTTGAGACCTTCAGACCCTCAACAACATGTGGAAAGAATTTATGACCTACTTTCATTTCCTCACATTATAGCAGACAGACACACACACACACACACACACACACACACTCTCTGAGTCTCATGTCGATTTGCACCGTTTTTGCATTCAAATGCAAAATAGCCTGTGTCATTCTTTATTCACAATCTCCTCATCACAGGCAGGCATTACAGCATGTGTTTGTGTGTGCTGTCTGCGTCACTCATTAGCACGTGACTATATATCGTGCGCTATATCGAACATTTTTTCTATCGTTATCGATGAAGGTGTACCGTCAATAAATACCGATACCGCTTTATCGCCCAGGCCTAGTCTCTTCCTGTGTAAGTGGCGGGTAGTAACTAGATCAGACGTCTGTGAGCTGGTCAGGTTCAGCTTCAGGGTGTTGAGCGGTTAGTATAGTTGACCTGGTTAACAGGAAGTGACCCCTGTTTGTCCACAGGGACACAGGAAGTGATCACAACAGGTCCGATGTTTACTAGCTGGTGTTAAACTGACAAAAACACTGAGGAAGAAGCATGCATTAGATAGTTTGCCAGATATGATAGTGAATAGATAATATCTCGAGTAAATTGGATCCGTGCGGCTCTTAAAGTGACAGCGTCACTTTAAATATTCCTGCTGCGAATGTGTGCTTAATATTAATCAAACAACAAAAGACAAAGACAGAATCACACACTGTTCTGGAGTGACTTTTGTAGCTTTAATAAGAAACAAATTAAGGTTAATCCTTACAGTGAAGTCTATGCTGTTTTAGTTTACATTAGACTATTCATATGTGACCCTGGAGCACAAAACCAGTCATAAGGGTCAATTTTTTTAAATTGAGATTTATGCATCATCTGAAAGCTGAATAAATACGCTTTCCATTGATGTATGGTTTGTTATGATAGGACAATATTTGGCTGAGATACAACTATTTGAAAATCTGGAATCTGAGGGTGCAAAAAAATCTAAATATTGAGAAAATCATCTTTAAAGTTGTTCAAATGAAGTTCTTAGCAATGCAAGCGACTTAACACTGCTTTTGTGCTGCAGGGTCACATATATATCGCTATCTTTAAATACATCATTTTATGTTCTGTATAGTATTTTCTTTACTAAACTATGATTTTTTTGTAAAATGTTGCAGCAAGATTTTATTTTTATTTTTAATTTTTTGTGAAAAATTACAGTTTTGGACATATAAGGTAATAAAAATGTTTTTTTTTTTAAATACCTTAAGGTAACTATAATTGAGCATGTAAATCAAATAACTATAAATAATTCCATGTGGAGCATGCCCCGGTTCTCACCTTTTTTCCCGCTCACCTGTTTGCATCTCTGCTGCAGGTCTGTTCCTGATCCTGGGTCTGATGCTGTATCCCGCCGGCTGGGGTTCAGATAAAGTGCAGGGCTACTGCGGCCCTGACGCCTCGGCCTATCAGCTGGGCCTGTGCTCTATGGGCTGGGCCTTCTACACCGCGCTGGGCGGCACCGTCCTCACCTTCATCTGCGCCGTGTTCTCCGCGCAGGCCGAGATCGCCACGTCCAGCGATAAAGTGCAGGAGGAGATCGAGGAGGGCAAGAGCCTGATCTGTCTGCTGTGAGACGCCTGTGTCTGCGTCTCATCATCTGATGTGTGTCCGTCTGATGTAAATATATGCGTGTAAATAATGTAAATATGATCGTGAAGGATCGTGGGTTCCAGTCGCCCAGAAACCACTTGATCTCGTGTGTGAGGAGATGAACGTGAGCATGTGCCAAAATCGCTGATGCCTTGAGCCGCCCAACCAGACCTGAGACCCACAGAACCAGAGACAAGAGTGTGTGAGTGTCTGTGAGTGTGTGTGTGTCTGTGAGTGTGTGTGTCTGCTCTTGTGCACTAGTGTTCACCATCATCTCTGCCAAATAAAGAAGCCATGACTAAGTGTTGCTCTACTGTCTGTTTTTCACTTGAACTTCCTGCAAAACACTGGAGGTCAGTGACCCCTGCAGTACTGGAGGAAGAGTGTGTGTGTGTGTCTGTGAGTGTGTGTGTGTCTGTGAGTGTGTGTGTGTGTGTGTGTGTGT
>NW_015549774.1:93609-94608 GCF_001515605.1 Sinocyclocheilus anshuiensis
ATTTTATGTTCTGTATAGTATTTTCTTTACTAAACTATGATTTTTTTGTAAAATGTTGCAGCAAGATTTTATTTTTATTTTTAATTTTTTGTGAAAAATTACAGTTTTGGACATATAAGGTAATAAAAATGTTTTTTTTTTTAAATACCTTAAGGTAACTATAATTGAGCATGTAAATCAAATAACTATATATAATTCCATGTGGAGCATGCCCCGGTTCTCACCTTTTTTCCCGCTCACCTGTTTGCATCTCTGCTGCAGGTCTGTTCCTGATCCTGGGTCTGATGCTGTATCCCGCCGGCTGGGGTTCAGATAAAGTGCAGGGCTACTGCGGCCCTGACGCCTCGGCCTATCAGCTGGGCCTGTGCTCTATGGGCTGGGCCTTCTACACCGCGCTGGGCGGCACCGTCCTCACCTTCATCTGCGCCGTGTTCTCCGCGCAGGCCGAGATCGCCACGTCCAGCGATAAAGTGCAGGAGGAGATCGAGGAGGGCAAGAGCCTGATCTGTCTGCTGTGAGACGCCTGTGTCTGCGTCTCATCATCTGATGTGTGTCCGTCTGATGTAAATATATGCGTGTAAATAATGTAAATATGATCGTGAAGGATCGTGGGTTCCAGTCGCCCAGAAACCACTTGATCTCGTGTGTGAGGAGATGAACGTGAGCATGTGCCAAAATCGCTGATGCCTTGAGCCGCCCAACCAGACCTGAGACCCACAGAACCAGAGACAAGAGTGTGTGAGTGTCTGTGAGTGTGTGTGTGTCTGTGAGTGTGTGTGTCTGCTCTTGTGCACTAGTGTTCACCATCATCTCTGCCAAATAAAGAAGCCATGACTAAGTGTTGCTCTACTGTCTGTTTTTCACTTGAACTTCCTGCAAAACACTGGAGGTCAGTGACCCCTGCAGTACTGGAGGAAGAGTGTGTGTGTGTGTCTGTGAGTGTGTGTGTGTCTGTGAGTGTGTGTGTGTGTCTGTGTGTGTCTGTGTGTGTGTGTGTGT
>NW_015549774.1:94978-99805 GCF_001515605.1 Sinocyclocheilus anshuiensis
ACCACACACACACACACACACACACACACACACACACACACACACACACACAGGCCATAGCCTGTGTCATTCAGAGAGAGAGAGAGAGAGAGAGAGGACAGCAGAAAGAAAAGCGAGCTGATTGTTTCCAGACTGTGGTTTGTGTGCCAGTGAAACCACACTGCGTGCTGCTTGTGTATCATAAACTCTTTTTCTTATTAACCCATAATGACTCCAGCACACGGTGACCTCTGACCCCACGTGTGTTGCTGACGTGCACCGTACAGTATTTGACAAATGACTGCAGAAACAAGAAGCTATGAAATACAGTAAATCACTGTAATGTTACACTGATCGTAATGTGACACTGTGTGTGTGTGTGTGTGAGAGAGTGTTTAGGTGACCAGCAGGCTTCCATTGCAATTAGCAATTGGGTAAATGCATGAGTCTGGTCTAGATTACAGGCTCACACACACACACACACACACACACACACACACACTGTGTGGTGAAACATCTGGAGAGTTAGTGTGTGTGTGTGAGTTCCCACAGAGCAGCAAATAAACTACATGCCAGAAAAAAAGAAAGAAATGTGTTTTAATTTCTTTGGCTTGAGGTGAGCTGCTCATTACATCATCATCATCATCATCATCATCATCACCACAGGAGGCCCTGACACACACACACACGCACATACACACACACACACACACGCACGCACGCACGCACACACACACACACTGTACACTACTAATACTACTGTCAGACTACATTGTGCTAACTGTAAAGGCGGGATAATGGTATGGGACTGTTTACAAAAAAAATCTGGGTGTTATATTAGATAGCAACTTGTCTTTTGAAAATCATATTTCCCATGTTACAAAAACAGCATTCTTCCATCTTAGAAACATTGCCAAGTTACGAAACATGTTAGTTGACTTGATTGCAAAGATACTATTTAAACTGAGCTGGATGTTGACATCACTGAATTCAATGATGAACTGTCTTTAACTGAAAAATTTGTGTTTACTATTGTCATTTTGCATTATTGACACACTATTTTCCTAATTAATGCTGTTCAGTTGCTTTGACACAATCTGTATTGTTAAAAGCGCTATATAAATAAAGGTGACTTGACTTGTTTTTCAAGGGTTGTGTTGGGCCACTTGCTTCCAGTAAATGAACATCTTAATGCTTCAGCATATCAAGACATTTTGGACAATGCTGTGCTTCCAGCTTTGTGGGATCAGTTTGAAGAAGACCCTATTTTATTCCAGCATGACTGTGACCCAGTGCACAAGGCAAGGTCTATAAAGATCAGTTTGGTGAGGAAGAACACAGAGCCCTGAACTCAACCCCATCCAACATCTTTGGGAGGAACTGGAATGAACCAGACCTTCTCATCAAACATCAGTGCCTGACCTCACCTACAATGTTAATGCTGTAGATGGTTTTCATTCCTCTCCTGGAGTTGAGCAGGGAATAGTCATCTAGTTGTCCCAAAATGTCTTTGTTAATGTCTCTAGAAGCCCGACCCAATCTTGGGACTTTGCTCCTATTAACAAGATCCCCATATAACCAAAGATTCAGGTTTATTAACTAAAACGTGATAAGGGCTGGCTTTTGAACTTTTGGCAGACTGTGAAGATCTTGTATTCAATCGGTCCAGGAATAGAAGCCATCAGATAAAGGAGGAAGCTTGATTATCTGAGTGAATTAGACAGAGAAAATACACACAAATCAAAATCCTAACGCTGATAAACAATGATGTCCTTCCTGAAAGAGATCAGCCCGTTGGTGAAGAACCATTATAAAACAGATAGTTGCGGTGCTTGATTCTGATTGGCTGAGCCGCGTTCGAAGCTGTTGTAAATGACTCTACAAAGTAACATACACCTTTGTTTACGTTTGTGTGTTGCTCGGCAACCACTTTGTAGCAATTTGACACTTACACTCTATGTGAACTTTCTAGGAAACAGTTTGGATGATAAAACATCTGCTGAGAACATAAATGTCCATCTAACAGCTCAATGGAGTCTCATTGTAGAGTTGCGTAGATCTGTTCAGGAAAAGCAGCTCAAAGGCTACGATTAGATTGAGCATTATGGGAACACTTTACAATACTGCTGCACTAATATGCATTAATTCATTCTTAACTAATGCGCAGATAACCACGAGTTAATGCACAACTTCTTAAGAACTAAATCATTCATTAATGATTTCTACATCAGCAACTAATAAAGAGTCTATCTGATTAATAGATTAAGTAATATATCAATTGCTATTAATTTAAAGTGTCAACCTGTATTAAATCCTTAATAACATGTAGTATTAACTAATAGTGTAATTTAATGTGTTACTTACCACAAAGATATGCATTTCAACTTACAGTTATTGCTTTAATTAATCATTAGCTAATGATTTGCAAAGATATGACTTTACTTGTTGAGGCACATATATTAACTCATTGTTAAGTATATGTCCTTATGGTTAGGGGTTTTGCTATCCCCACCAAAGTTTGAGGTCTGTGGGACTGTTTGGACAGCTGCACAGTGAATGTAATGTCAGAGAAGCAGTGGGACGCCTACAAGTGATTTAAAGGGAAAGAAATGTTCTGACATGAGACCCATTTGAGCAAGATTTCCAGAGCTGAAAGACATTCGTCTCTTTCAGAAGAAGATGATCAGATGAGAGTCTGACTGATGATTATATAATAAGACACTCATGAACTGTTTCTCTGTGAGTCTCTGTCACAGCAGGATCTGCTCAAGTCCACTATGATCCTGTTCTTCTAGATCTGTGTTACCTGCAGGAACTGGATGTGATCCTGTGTGTGCTCCAGCTGCGCCAGCTCAGCGTCTCTCCTCCTCAGATCATTGATCTCCTGCTCCAGTCGCTCCAGTCGTCCTTCAGCTCGACTCACTGCAGTCTTCTCCTGATCTCTGATCAGCCGTATCAGCTCAGAGCGGCTTCTCTCAATGGAGCGGATGAGCTCAGTAAAGATCCTCTCACTGTCCTCCACTGCTGTCTGTGCAGAGCGCTGTTAGGACACACAGTGATTCAGGCTTCAGTGAGTCTGAACTGAGACGGAGACAAACTTCTCTTCTTCTCCAGACTCACCTTATGAGACTCCACAGCCTCTCTCAGCTGCTGAAGATCTTTCTCTCTCTGCTGGATTCTCTGCTGGAACGTCTTCTGCGTCTTCTTCAGCTGCTTCTGCAGGACAAACAGATGATAGTGAACATCACAGAAAACTATACTGACATTAAATCATCAAGTGAAGAGATGAATCCAGTAAACATGGAGCTGATAACTAATGACTGTAGGTTCAAACTCCAGAAGGGACAATTGATCATTTACCACCATCTTACATGAATTAAGGCCTGTTTCAAACTACAAGTGTAAGTATTATAAAAGTGAAACAGACACAGACGTAGAGCTTCACACTGAGAGTGTTTCTGTGTAATTAAAATGTGGCCAGACAGAAAATAAATGAACAAAGTGAAGCTATAAATGACTGAAATCATCTGGATTCAGTCAGATTTACTGAACAGAAAGTCGTCTGTCACTGCATTTATATTGTATTTTGACGGATGAAAGTATGTATTTTGTCAAAGAACGGGTGAATAGTCACACTGTCACAACGCTGTGTTGTTAGTACACATGAACACGATGATGAAGGTTACAGGCAGTCTTTAATAAATCCACAGGCAAGATATACAAACAGAGAGAACTGCTACAACACATCTAAACACGGAAGAGACCCGACAGTTATGACCGGAAACAAACAAACTAAAGCACTAAATCAAACGAGGCTAATAAACCATACACACCTGAACTAAATGATGAAATCAAATCACTAACCATGACAATGAAAATGGTGCAGACTGAAAACAAAGTACAAACCCTGAATGTGTGACAACTCCATTATTTGATGTTGCTTAATCAAAGCCTATTTTATGAAAGATTGTATTGATAAAGGTTTACTTTTTCAGCAAACTCTTCTTGCAGCTGCTGTTCATTTCTGCTGTCGTGTGACGTGTGAATGCTGTGAGCTGTTCATATGGTGCTGATATAAACACATATGAAACGAGTCTCAGCAATATTTCATCAGTGTCTAGTGTTAAATACCTGTTTCTCTGTCCTCTGTGCTGCAGCTGATACAGTGTCGTGGTTTTTATGTTCATCCATCGTACACAGCACACATATACATTTCTGATCAGTGCGACAGAAAACCTCAAGGAGCTTCTCATGTTTCTGGCAGATCATCTCCTGCAGTCGTCCAGTGGCTTCAGTCAGATTGTGTCTCTTTCCTTTAAAGAAACTCTCATGTTGTTCGAGGTGATTCTGACAGTAAGAGTTCAGACACACCAGACAGGACTTGACGGCTTTGTATTTTCTTCCAGTACAGACGTCACACTGAACATCTCCAGCTCCAGCAGGAACCACACTTTGAAGTTTAGTCTTCTTCAGTTTCTCCAGCATTTCAGCAAACACCACGTTCTTAAATAAAGCAGGTCTTGGACTGAAGGTCTGTCTGCACTGAGGGCAGCTGTAGACTCTCTTCTCATCCTCCTGATCCCAGCAGTCTGTAATACAGCTCTTACAGTAACTGTGTCCACACTGGATGGTCACTGGATCCTTCAGGAGATCCAGACACACTGCACACATGAACTCATCCTGAAAAACTCTGGCTCCTGCCATTTTACTGCTTAAATACAGAGACACAAACACACAACAGCTCAACTACACTTCAGTTTCTCTTTTCCTGAACATGCGTGTTTCCTGTTTCCTGCTTCTGTGTTTGAGTCACATGAGTAAAAAAAAAAAAGCTGCTTCCTCATTCCT